>NW_023493658.1:1641768-1681768 GCF_013265735.2 Oncorhynchus mykiss
GTGGCGCTGATGTTTAGGCCAAGGTGTGTGTAGATTTTTGTGTGCTCTCTGGCAATGGTGTCTAGATGGAATTTGTATTTGTGGTCCTGGTGACTGGACCTTTTTTGGAACACCATTATTTTGATCTTACTGAGATTTACTGTCAGGGCCCAGTTCTGGCAGAATCTGTGCAGAACACCTAGATGCTGCTGTAGGCCCTCCTTGGTTGGTGACAGTTGCACCAGATCATCAGCAAAGAGTAGACATTTGATTTCGGATTCTAGTAGGGTGAGGCCGGGTGCTGCAGACTTTTCCAGTGCCCGCGCCAATTCATTGATATTTATGTTGAAGAGGGTGGGGCTTAAGCTGCATCCCTGTCTCACCCCACGACCCTGTGTGAAGAAATGTGTGTGTTTTTTGCCAATTTTAACCGCACACTTGTTGTTTGTGTTCATGGATTTTATAATGTCTTATGTTTTACCCCCTACGCCACTTTCCATCAATTTGTATACTCTCTCTCTCTCTCTCACTCTCTCACTCTCACTCACTCACTCACTCACTCACTCACTCACTCACTCACTCACTCTCTCTCTCTCTCTCTCTCTCTCTCTCTCTCTCTGTGTCCCTCTCTCTCTCTCTGTCTCTCTCTCTCTCTCTCTCTCTCTCTCTCTCTCTCTCTCTCTCTCTCTCTTGCCTTTTCTCTCGAGGTCTAACTCAGCAAACAGTTATGAAGAAATATGTTTTCCTTTATTTATCTGGACTTAACCCTAACCTCATTCGACGATAAGAGACATGTCAGAACTAACGTGTGATTTTAAGTTCATTTGAATGTAAAGTTGTCCAGTTGTGTTGATGTGAGTGCCATTGACATGTATTAAATAGGCTCTGACTTGGGAAATGTGCAGGTACAGGTGTTGTCCCAGGACGCTTTCACACGCTAACATATCTTCTGATCATCAGATCCAAAATGGCCTCTGACACTTCCTGTTTCCCTGTCCCACAGCTCCAGGAGACGGTGAAGAGGAAACTGGACAGCGCACGCTCGCCCCTCAATGGTGACCAGAATGGGATCTGCGACGGGAGCTATTCTCCGACCACCAAGAGGTTACGAAAAGACGGACCAGGATCGGGCGGACTGGACTCTCTCCCCGGCCTCCCCAACAACGCCCCCCCCCATTTCCCCGCTCCACCAGATGGACATCAAGCCCTTACTGGGAGTCACCGGGAACCCCAACAACCCCAGCGTCAACAACAACAACAACAACGTGAATGTCAACAACTGTAACTCCGGTCCCGGCAGCAATGGTAGCCATGGCAACCACCCTGGCAGCGGCTTGGGCTCAGGTCGCCCGGCTGACGTCAAGCTCAACGGCGATCTCCCCAACGTCAAGCTCAACGGTTCCTTAGACCTGGAGGACGGCTTCGGACTCCTCAAAGACCTGAAACAGGAGCCGCTCGACGACGGGGGAGGGATCGAGTCGTCGGACACGTCCTTGTCCAATCAGAACAAGCTGTTTTCGGACATCAACCTGAATGACCAGGAGTGGCAGGAGCTGATTGATGAGCTGGCCAATACGGTGCCGGAAGACGACATGCAGGACCTCTTCAATGAAGACTTTGAGGAGAAGAAGGAAGCAGAGTTTACCAGGCCGGCCAATCAGACCCCAGTACCGCAGGACCCGCCTCCCATGGCCACAGTGGCTCATCAACAGACGAACCAAGCGCAGGGGGCGGCACAAGTCCCCATGGGTTCCCCACAGGTACCGTTTGGCTTGGTTTATTAGGGGTTCACACCCTATTGTTCTTTATAGCGTTACTCTCTCTCTCACCTTTTCTCTCTCTGTTTCTCCTCTTTCTCCTCTCTCACCTTTTCTCTCTCTGTTTCTCCTCTTTCTCCTCTCTCTCACCTTTTCTCTCTCTGTTTCTCCTCTTTCTCCTCTCTCACCTTTTCTATCTCTGTTTCTCCTCTTTCTCCTCTCTCTCACCTTTTCTCTCTGTTTCTCCTCTTTCTCTCTCTCACCTTTTCTCTCTCTGTTTCTCCTCTTTCTCCTCTCTCTCACCTTTTCTCTCTCTGTTTCTCCTCTTTCTCCTCTCTCTCACCTTTTCTCTCTCTGTTTCTCCTTTCTCCTCTCTCACCTTTTCTCTCTCTGTTTCTCCTCTTTCTCCTCTCTCTCACCTTTTCTCTCTCTGTTTCTCCTCTTTCTCCTCTCTCTCACCTTTTCTCTCTCTGTTTCTCCTCTCTCTCCTCCGTCTCTCTCTCTCTCTCTCTCCTCTCTCTCACACCTTTTTTCTCTCATTCTCCTCTCTCTCTCTCTCTCTCATCTTTTCTCTCTCTGTTTCTCCTCTTTCTCCTCTCTCTCACCTTTTCTCTCTCTGTTTCTCCTCTTTCTCCTCTCTCTCACCTTTTCTCTCTCTGTTTCTCCTCTTTCTCCTCTCACCTTTTCTCTCTCTGTTTCTCCTCTTTCTCCTCTCTCACCTTTTCTCTCTCTGTTTCTCTCTCGCTCTCTCTCTCTCCTCTCTCTCGCTCTCTCTCTCTCCTCTCTCTCACACCTTTTTTCTCTCATTCTCCTCTCTCCTCTCTCTCTCTCTCTCTCTCACCTTTTCTCTCTCTTTCTCCTCTCTCTCCTCTTTCTCTCTCTCACCTTTTCTCTCTCTTTCTCCTCTCTCTCTCTTTCTCCTCTCTCTCTCTCTCTCTCTCTCTCTCTCTCTCTCACCTTTCTCCTCTCTCTCACCTGTTCTCTCTCTCTCTCACCTTTTCTCTCTCTCTCTCTCACCTTTTCTCTCTCTCTTTCTCCTCTCTCTCCTCTCTCTCTCGCCCGCTCTCGCTCTCCCTCTCGCTCTCTCTCTCCTTCTCTCTCTCACACCTTTTTTCTCTCTCTTTCTCCTCTCTCCTCTCTCTTTCTCACCTTTTCTCTCTCTTTCTCCTCTCTCCTCTCTCTCCTCTTTCTCTCTCTCACCTTTCTCTCTCTCTCTCTCTCTCTCTCTCTCTCTCTCTCTCTCTCGCTCTCTCTCTCTCTCACACATTTTCTCTCTCTCTCTCCCTTTCTCTCTCTCAGCTTCATTAACCTGTAGTGACACCCCACCCCGTGAACGGGATCGTTGTCATCATCTGACACTAATTAGCAACGGACATAAATCTTCCTAGAAAATATTCCTGTTCATGAAAATCACAAGTGAAATATATTGGAACACAGCTTAGCCTTTTTGTAAATCACCCTGTCATCTCAGATTTTCAAAATATGCTTTACAGCCAACGCTAGACAATCATTTGTGTAAGTTTATCATAGCCTAGCATAGTATTATGTCTTGCTAGCAGCTTGTCACGGAAACCAGAAAATCTATCAAATTAAATAGTTTACCTTTGATGAACTTCGGATGTTTTCACTCACGAGACTCCCAGGTAGACAGCCAAAGTTAATTTTTTCCCAAAATATTATTTTTGTAGGCGAAATAGCTCCGTTTCTTTTTCACGTTTGGCTGAGAAATCGCCCGGGAAATTGCGGTCACCACAACGCCGAAAAATATTCCAAATTAGCTCCATAATATCGACAGAAACATGGCAAACATTGTTTAGAATCCATCCTCAAGGTGTTTTTCTAATATCTAATTATCTATTCGATAATATATCCGTCGGGACAATTCTTTTCTACTAGGACCGATTGGAGTAATGGCCACCTCTGTATTTTACTCGAGAATCTCTCTCGGAGCCACCATGTGACCACTTACGCAATGAATAGCCTACGGCTATTCTTCAACAGAAATGCGTAAAACTACATAACAATGCTGTAGACACCTTGGGGAATACGGAGAATAAGTAATCTTGGTTGATAGCCCATTCACTGCTCAATAGGGACGCATTGGAATGCAGTGCTTTCAAAACATGGGGTACTTCCGGATTGGATTTTTCTATCCAAAGCTGTCAATTATACGCATAGTCTAGCATCTTGTCCTGACAAAATATCCTGTTTAAAACGGGTACGTTTTCTCCAAAAATGAAAATACTGCCCCCTAGTACCAAGAGGTTAAGTGTTCCCTTTATTGTTTTGAGCAGTGTATATATATTTATTATTATTATTATTATTATTATTATTTATTTATTTTTGAATGTGATGTGATGTGATTATGATGTGTTTGAATGTGATGTGATGTGATGTGATTATGATGTGATTGAAATGTGATTGTGCCTCTACTGCCTGTGATTACAGTATGTTGTCCATGTTACTCTGGTATATGAAATGTAGCTGTTTTCTGTAATGTAATGATTTCTAAATAACCAAATGAAATGGCCTCTCCTCAGGTCCGGCCGTCGTCTTCGGGCCCTCAGTTTGCCACCGCCGCCAACGGAACACCGCCCCAGCAGCCTTTGCAGCAGTCCCCACAGGTCGCCATGGCCTCAGGCTCCCCTCTCCCCAACTGTGTGGCCCGGTCGCCGCAGACGCCCACCCAGGCCCAGACGCAGGCCGGCCCCAGACCAGGGAATGGATTTATGATGAACCCAGGCCAAGGTGTGGGCCAGGCGGGTACAGGATCCAATGGCCCTGGAGTCCCCACTGGAATCCAAGGGCCTGGGCCGGTGACCTCTGAACTGTCGCCTGCTGAGCAACTGAAAGCGATGGCGGCACAGCAGCGCGCTAAGCTAATGCAGCAGCAGAAACAACAGCAGCAACAGCAGCAGGCTAACTGGTCCCCAGCCGGAGCTCCAACCAGCCCCTACGCCTCTGCTCCTTTCAACCAGCAGGACAAGCCCAACAGCCCGATGATGTACCCACCTCAAGCCTTCAACCAGCAGGACAAGCCCAACAGCCCGATGATGTACCCACCTCAAGCCTTCAACCCTGGCCAACAGGGCCCCCTGGTGGCTGGGATGACCTCGAGCAACGGCCCCAAAGCTCCCATGAACAACTACCTCCCTCAGAACCCCCACAACCACATGGGCATGATAAGTCAACAACAACAGACAAACAACATGGGCGCCCAACAGAACACCCTCTCTAAACAACAACAACAACAACAACAACTACAACAACAGCAAACGGCAGCCATGTTGTCCTACAGCAACACAAAGCCGCTGAGTCACTTCAGCACGATGGGGGTCGATCACATGGGGCAGAGGATGACCCCGCCCATGGGATCACAGGTCAAGAACCCCATGATGCCCCCATACATGCAGCAGGGAGGGGTGCAGGGGGCGGGGCCGGGCCAGACCCAGGGACCAATCCCGGGCCAGACGGCTCACCTCAGCGAGGAGCAGAAGAGGATGCTGCTGATGAAGCAGAAGGTGCTGAACCAGAGCATGCCCTACAGCGCCATGCAGCCCCACGGACAGGTAGGACGGATGCCATTTTGGATCTGTTGCAGGCTTCGTAATGTGGAATTGGTGAAACTGGAGCAGAAACCCATTTTGGCTCTGGTTTAGTTTGTGTGGCGCTTTTTACTGTGTGTGATTGGTGATTCTGGTTTACAGGTAGTCACTTTGTGTAGAGCTTTTTACTGTGTGGGATTGGAGCACCATTATGGCTCTGGTTGTTTTTCTGGGTACACTTTTTACAGTGTGAATAGTGGTGATTACTGTGCAGAACGGGAGCCATCTTGTCTTCTGGTTGAGCTTTGTACAATGTGGAATTGGTGAAACTGGTGTCCATTTTGGTTCTGTTTATTTCCCTGTAATGGTTCATTGTACAGGGTGGATTGTAAAGTCCCATATGCAACGCTGAGACCAGCATCTCAGACAGCGATGCTCTCAACACAAGGCCTCAACAGTTCTGGTTACTGTTTGGCCTTGAGAGAGGAGAGCTAGCTGGTGAAAACACATCTCTCTCTGTCTGTCTCTCTCCTCTGTCTACTGTAACTACTGTAGCTGTGTGTAGATCCAAACAGTAGTTGAGAGAGGGGAGCTAGCTGGTGAAAACACATCTCTCCTGTCTGTCTCTCTCCTCTGTCTACTGTAATTACTGTAACTGCGTGTAGATCCAAACAGTAGTTGAGAGAGGAGAGCTAGCTGGTGAAAACACATCTCTCTCTGTCTGTCTCTCTCCTCTGTCTACTGTAACTACTGTAGCTGTGTGTAGATCCAAACAGTAGTTGAGAGAGGAGAGCTAGCTGGTGAAAACACATCTCTCCTGTCTGTCTGTCTCTCTCCTCTGTCTACTGTAACTACTGTAGCTGTGTGTAGATCCAAACAGTAGTTGAGAGAGGAGAGCTAGCTGGTGAAAACACATCTCTCCTCTCTGTCTCTCTCTCCTCTGTCTACTGCAACTACTGTAACTGTGTGTAGATCCAAACAGTAGTTGAGAGAGGAGAGCTAGCTGGTGAAAACACATCTCTCCTGTCTGTCTCTCTCCTCTGTCTACTGTAACTACTGTAGCTGTGTGTAGATCCAAACAGTAGTTGAGAGAGGGGAGCTAGCTGGTGAAAACACATCTCTCCTGTCTGTCTGTCTCTCTCCTCTGTCTACTGTAACTACTGTAGCTGTGTGTAGATCCAAACAGTAGTTGAGAGAGGGGAGCTAGCTGGTGAAAACACATCTCTCCTGTCTGTCTCTCTCCTCTGTCTACTGTAACTACTGTAGCTGTGTGTAGATCCAAACAGTAGTTGAGAGAGGAGAGCTAGCTGGTGAAAACACATCTCTCCTGTCTGTCTCTCTCTCCTCTGTCTACTGTAACTACTGTAACTGTGTGTAGATCCAAACAGTAGTTGAGAGAGGGGAGCTAGCTGGTGAAAACACATCTCTCCTGTCTGTCTCTCTCCTCTGTCTACTGTAACTACTGTAACTGTGTGTAGATCCAAACAGTAGTTTACATTTTTCAGTCAGGAATCCAGTTTTAAAAAATGAGCCCAATGTGAGACAGTCCGTCTCTCTCTCTAACTGACAGTTCGTCATGGAAACATTCTGATTCTAGAACCTTGATGATTTTTTTAAACTCCTAGAAGGAGCAGCGTTGGAGGCGGGAGGCGCAAGATAAAATGGCGCCGGACGGGCGGTTGCCCCAGTAACAAGCTACAGTAGCACTGGCAATAGAAAAATGGTGAAAGGTATTGATGTCTTCGCACCACAGCAGCGTCTTCTTCTCCCTCTCTCCTCCCTCCTCTTCCTCTCCTCCCTCCCTGATAGTCTATCGGTTGGTCATTTAGGGCGCCGACTCTAGGCTTAACGAATCCGTACTTCATATCCCCCCACCCGTCACAGTTGAGCTCAGATGGGAGTGCCTCTCCCACTACTAGGATAGCGGCTAGCTGGGGCTATTTGTTTGGCTAACCTAGCCTGGTGGTTAGCGTAGCAGCTGGCTACTCAATAGGGTGTCAATCCATCACAGCTTGATAATGATAAGGCGCTAAAACCAACCTCAGGTATCGAGCTCTGCCGTTGAGCTACCATGTAGTTAGTAGCTAGCGGTTAAGGGTTGGTTAGCTTGCTAAATGCTAATGCTAATACTATGTTGAATGCAAAGTGACTGTGTCTGAGTGGAAGTCTTTGTGTTTGTGTTAGCTAAACGGTGTGTGTGTATGTGCTTCAGAAGGAGTGTGTGCTTTAGAAGGAGTGTGTGCTTCAGTGTGTTATCGAGTGGAGACGAGGCGAGCAGCAGTTTAACGTGGCGCTGGCCCTTTAAGAGGAGGGGATAAACCCATTAGCTCATGACCAGTGAATTACTGTCATTAGAGATGGAGGTGTGCGTACACCCTCTGCTTCCCTCTCTCTCTCTCCCTCTCTCTCCCTTTAAACAGACACTCCCCCTCTCTCTCCCCCTTTAAACAGACTCTCTCTCTCTCTCTCTCTCTCTTTCCCTTTAAACAGGCACACTCTCTCTCTCTCTCTCTCTCCCTCTCCCTCTCCCTCTCTCTGTCTCTGTCTCTCTCTGTCTCTCTCTCTCTCCTCTCTTGTTCATGATATGCCTACAGTCACCCACTCCTCCTCTTCCCCCTATGCCAGCAGCACTCAGCACCAATAAAGAAGCTGATTTATTAAGATTGGGGCCTTTGCGGGAGAGAAACTGAGAGAGAGGAGAGAGGTACTGAAACAGAAAGAGACTGAGGGAGAGGAGAGAGGAGAGAGGTACTGAAACATAAAGAGACTGGGGGAGAGGAGAGAGGAGAGAGGTACTGAAACATAAAGAGACTGGGGGAGAGGAGAGAGGGACTGAAACAGAAAGAGACTGAGGGAGAGGAGAGAGGGACTGAAACAGAAAAGAGACTGAGGGAGAGGAGAGAGGGACTGAAAAAGAAAGAGACTGAGGGAGAGGAGAGAGGGACTGAAACAGAAAGAGACTGAGGGAGAGGAGAGAGGGACTGAAACAGAAAAGAGACTGAGGGAGAGGAGAGAGGGACTGAAACAGAAAGAGACTGAGGGAGAGGAGAGAGGGACTGAAACAGAAAGAGACTGAGGGGGAGGAGAGAGGAGAGAGGGACTGAAACAGAAAAGAGACTGAGGGAGAGGAGAGAGGGACTGAAACAGAAAGAGACTGAGGGAGAGGAGAGAGGGACTGAAACAGAAAGAGACTGAGGGGGAGGAGAGAGGAGAGAGGGACTGAATGAGAAAGAGACTGAGGGAGAGGAGAGAGGGACTGAAACAGAAAGAGACAGAGAGAGGAGAGAGGGACTAAAACAGAAAGAGACTGAGGGAGAGGAGAGAGGGACTGAAACAGAAAGAGACTGAGAGAGAGGAGAGAGGGACTGAAACAGAAAGAGACTGAGGGAGAGGAGAGAGGGACTGAAACAGAAAGAGACTGAGGGAGAGGAGAGAGGAGAGAGGGACTGAAACAGAAAGAGACTGAGGGAGAGGAGAGAGGAGAGAGGGACTGAAACAGAAATAGACTGAGGGAAAGGAGAGAGGGACTGAAACAGAAAAGAGATTGAGGGAGAGGAGAGAGGGACTGAAACAGAAAGAGACGGAGGGAGAGGAGAGAGGGACTGAAACAGAAAGAGACTGAGGGAGAGGAGAGAGGAGAGAGGGACTGAACGAGAAAGAGACTGAGGGAGAGGAGAGAGGGACTGAAACAGAAAGAGACTGAGGGAGAGGAGAGAGGGACTGAAACAGAAAGAGACAGAGAGAGGAGATAGGGACTAAAACAGAAAGAGACTGAGGGAGAGGAGAGAGGGACTGAAACAGAAAGAGACTGAGGGAGAGGAGAGAGGGACTGAAACAGAAAGAGACTGAGAGAGAGGAGAGAGGGACTGAAACAGAAAGAGACTGAGGGAGAAGAGAGAGGAGAGAGGGACTGAAACAGAAATAGACTGAGGGAGAGGAGAGAGGGACTGAAACAGAAAAGAGACTGAGGGAGAGGAGAGAGGGACTGAAACAGAAAGAGACGGAGGGAGAGGAGAGAGGGACTGAAACAGAAAGAGACTGAGGGAGAGGAGAGAGGAGAGAGGGACTGAACGAGAAAGAGACTGAGGGAGAGGAGAGAGGGACTGAAACAGAAAGAGACTGAGGGAGAGGAGAGAGGGACTGAAACAGAAAGAGACAGAGAGAGGAGAGAGGGACTAAAACAGAAAGAGACTGAGGGAGAGGAGAGAGGGACTGAAACAGAAAGAGACTGAGGGAGAGGAGAGAGGGACTGAAACAGAAAGAGACTGAGGGAGAGGAGAGAGGGACTGAAACAGAAAGAGACTGAGAGAGAGGAGAGAGGGACTGAAACAGAACGAGACTGAGGGATAGGAGAGAGGGACTGAAACAGAAAGAGACTAGGAGAGAGGAGAGAGAGACTGAAACAGAAAGAGACTGAGGGAGAGGAGAGAGGGACTGAAAACGAAAGAGACTGAGGGAGAGGAGAGAGGGACTGAAACAGAAAGAGACTGAGGGAGAGGAGAGAGGGACTGAAACAGAAAGAGACTGAGGGAGAGGAGAGAGGGACTGAAACAGAAAGAGACTGAGAGAGAGGAGAGAGGGACTGAAACAGAAAGAGACTGAGGGAGAGGAGAGAGGGACTGAAAACGAAAGAGACTGAGGGAGAGGAGAGAGGGACTGAAACAGAAAGAGACTGAGGGAGAGGAGAGAGGAGAGAGGGACTGAAACAGAAAGAGACTGAGAGAGGAGAGAGGGACTGAAACAGAAAGAGACTGAGGGAGAGGAGAGAGGTACTGAAAACGAAAGAGACTGAGGGAGAGGAGGGAGTGACTGAAACAGAAAGAGACTGAGGGAGAGGAGAGAGGGACTGAATGAGAAAGAGACTGAGGGAGAGGAGAGCGGGACTGAAACAGAAAGAGACTGAGGGAGAGGAGAGAGGGACTGAAACAGAAAGTGACTGAGGGAGAGGAGAGAGGGACTGAAAGAGACAGAGACTGAGGGAGAGGAGAGAGGGACTGAAAGAGAAAGAGACTGAGGGAGAGGAGAGAGGGACTGAAAGAGACAGAGACTGAGGGAGATAGAGACTGAGGGAGAGGAGAGAGGGACTGAAAGAGAAAGAGACTGAGGGAGAGGAGAGAGGGACGGAGGTAGAGGAGAGAGGGACTGAGGGAGAGGAGAGGGACTGAGGGAGAGGAGAGAGGAGAGAGAGACTGAAAGAAAGAGACTGAGGGAGAGGAGAGAGGGACTGAGGGAGAGGTTTATATGAAGGAAAGCAGGATAATAGGAGATAGAGACTGAGGGAGAGGAGAGAGGGACTGAGGGAGAGGAGAGGGACTGAGGGACTGAGGGAGAGGAGAGAGGGACTGAGGGAGAGGTTTATATGAAGGAAAGCAGGATAATAGGAGATAGAGACTGAGGGAGAGGAGAGAGGGACTGAGGGAGAGGAGAGGGACTGAGGGACTGAGGGAGAGGAGAGAGGGACTGAGGGAGAGGTTTATATGAAGGAAAGCAGGATAATAGGAGATAGAGACTGAGGGAGAGGTTTATATGAAGGAAAGCAGGATAATAGGAGATAGAGACTGAGGGAGAGGTTTATATGAAGGAAAGCAGGATAATAGGAGATAGAGACTGAGGGAGAGGTTTATATGAAGGAAAGCAGGATAATAGGAGATAGAGACTGAGGGAGAGGTTTATATGAAGGAAAGCAGGATAATAGGAGATAGAGACTGGGGGAGAGGTTTATATGAAGGAAAGCAGGATAATAGGAGATAGAGACTGAGGGAGAGGTTTATATGAAGGAAAGCAGGATAATAGGAGATAGAGACTGAGGGAGAGGAGAGAGGGACTGAGGGAGAGGTTTATATGAAGGAAAGCAGGATAATAGGAGATAGAGGCTGAGGGAGAGGAGAGAGGGACTGAGGGAGAGGTTTATATGAAGGAAAGCAGGATAATAGGAGATAGAGACTGAGGGAGAGGTTTATATGAAGGAAAGCAGGATAATAGGAGATAGAGACTGAGGGAGAGGAGAGAGGGACTGAGGGAGAGGTTTATATGAAGGAAAGCAGGATAATAGGAGATAGAGACTGAGGGAGAGGAGAGAGGGACTGAGGGAGAGGAGAGAGGAGATAGAGACTGAGGGAGAGGAGAGAGGAGATAGAGACTGAGGGAGAGGTTTATATGAAGGAAAGCAGGATAATAGGAGATAGAGACTGAGGGAGAGGTTTATATGAAGGAAAGCAGGATAATAGGAGATAGAGACTGAGGGAGAGGTTTATATGAAGGAAAGCAGGATAATAGGAGAAAGAGACTGAGGGAGAGGAGAGAGGGACTGAGGGAGAGGTTTATATGAAGGAAAGCAGGATAATAGGAGATAGAGACTGAGGGAGAGGTTTATATGAAGGAAAGCAGGATAATAGGAGATAGAGACTGAGGGAGAGGTTTATATGAAGGAAAGCAGGATAATAGGAGATAGAGACTGAGGGAGAGGTTTATATGAAGGAAAGCAGGATAATAGGAGAAAGAGACTGAGGGAGAGGTTTATATGAAGGAAAGCAGGATAATAGGAGATAGAGACTGAGGGAGAGGTTTATATGAAGGAAAGCAGGATAATAGGAGATAGAGACTGAGGGAGAGGTTTATATGAAGGAAAGCAGGATAATAGGAGATAGAGACAGAGGGAGAGGTTTATATGAAGGAAAGCAGGATAATAGGAGATAGAGACTGAGGGAGAGGTTTATATGAAGGAAAGCAGGATAATAGGAGATAGAGACTGAGGGAGAGGTTTATATGAAGGAAAGCAGGATAATAGGAGATAGAGACTGAGGGAGAGGTTTATATGAAGGAAAGCAGGATAATAGGAGATAGAGACTGAGGGAGAGGTTTATATGAAGGAAAGCAGGATAATAGGAGATAGAGACTGAGGGAGAGGTTTATATGAAGGAAAGCAGGATAATAGGAGAAAGAGACTGAGGGAGAGGTTTATATGAAGGAAAGCAGGATAATAGGAGATAGAGTGGATGTAGACTGAAGAAGCAAAGAGCAAGAAAGAGACTGAGGGAGAGGAGAGAGGGACTGAGGGACTGAGGGAGAGGAGAGAGGGACTGAGGGAGAGGTTTATATGAAGGAAAGCAGGATAATAGGAGATAGAGACTGAGGGAGAGGTTTATATGAAGGAAAGCAGGATAATAGGAGATAGAGACTGAGGGAGAGGTTTATATGAAGGAAAGCAGGATAATAGGAGAAAGAGACTGAGGGAGAGGTTTATATGAAGGAAAGCAGGATAATAGGAGATAGAGACTGAGGGAGAGGTTTATATGAAGGAAAGCAGGATAATAGGAGATAGAGACTGAGGGAGAGGTTTATATGAAGGAAAGCAGGATAATAGGAGATAGAGACTGAGGGAGAGGTTTATATGAAGGAAAGCAGGATAATAGGAGATAGAGACTGAGGGAGAGGTTTATATGAAGGAAAGCAGGATAATAGGAGATAGAGACTGAGGGAGAGGTTTATATGAAGGAAAGCAGGATAATAGGAGATAGAGACTGAGGGAGAGGTTTATATGAAGGAAAGCAGGATAATAGGAGATAGAGACTGAGGGAGAGGTTTATATGAAGGAAAGCAGGATAATAGGAGAGAGGGACTGAGGGAGAGGTTTATATGAAGGAAAGCAGGATAATAGGAGATAGAGACTGAGGGAGAGGTTTATATGAAGGAAAGCAGGATAATAGGAGATAGAGACTGAGGGAGAGGTTTATATGAAGGAAAGCAGGATAATAGGAGATAGAGACTGAGGGAGAGGTTTATATGAAGGAAAGCAGGATAATAGGAGATAGAGACTGAGGGAGAGGTTTATATGAAGGAAAGCAGGATAATAGGAGATAGAGACTGAGGGAGAGGTTTATATGAAGGAAAGCAGGATAATAGGAGATAGAGACTGAGGGAGAGGTTTATATGAAGGAAAGCAGGATAATAGGAGATAGAGACTGAGGGAGAGGTTTATATGAAGGAAAGCAGGATAATAGGAGATAGAGACTGAGGGAGAGGTTTATATGAAGGAAAGCAGGATAATAGGAGATAGAGACTGAGGGAGAGGTTTATATGAAGGAAAGCAGGATAATAGGAGATAGAGACTGAGGGAGAGGTTTATATGAAGGAAAGCAGGATAATAGGAGATAGAGACTGAGGGAGAGGTTTATATGAAGGAAAGCAGGATAATAGGAGATAGAGACTGAGGGAGAGGTTTATATGAAGGAAAGCAGGATAATAGGAGATAGAGACTGAGGGAGAGGTTTATATGAAGGAAAGCAGGATAATAGGAGATAGAGACTGAGGGAGAGGTTTATATGAAGGAAAGCAGGATAATAGGAGATAGAGACTGAGGGAGAGGTTTATATGAAGGAAAGCAGGATAATAGGAGAGAGGGACTGAGGGAGAGGTTTATATGAAGGAAAGCAGGATAATAGGAGATAGAGACTGAGGGAGAGGTTTATATGAAGGAAAGCAGGATAATAGGAGATAGAGACTGAGGGAGAGGTTTATATGAAGGAAAGCAGGATAATAGGAGATAGAGACTGAGGGAGAGGTTTATATGAAGGAAAGCAGGATAATAGGAGATAGAGACTGAGGGAGAGGTTTATATGAAGGAAAGCAGGATAATAGGAGATAGAGACTGAGGGAGAGGTTTATATGAAGGAAAGCAGGATAATAGGAGATAGAGACTGAGGGAGAGGTTTATATGAAGGAAAGCAGGATAATAGGAGATAGAGACTGAGGGAGAGGTTTATATGAAGGAAAGCAGGATAATAGGAGATAGAGACTGAGGGAGAGGTTTATATGAAGGAAAGCAGGATAATAGGAGATAGAGACTGAGGGAGAGGTTTATATGAAGGAAAGCAGGATAATAGGAGATAGAGTGGATGTAGACTGAAAGAGAAGGGAACGAAATGGAGAGAGATTTTGTGAGAGAGAAGGAGAGGATGTGAAAGACCGAGGAGAACGAGGCAGGAAAGGGAGGATTGGGAGGGAAACAGAAAGGTGTGTAGACCACCTACCCGTTATTCATACTGCTGTGTGTTTTTACATATGTTGTCCCACTTGACCCTTGAAATGAAACCGGTCTTTAAAGAGTTCTACGGGTCCAGACGGTCTATCAAACAGCACCGGGCTTATCGGACTGACTCACATGGAAAAGAAACATGTTTGTGTGTCGGGGAGGGGTTGATGTTGGCAGTGTTTATCTCCTCCCACGGCCCCCTGGGTAAAGCCGTGTGTATGCTTGTCTTTGATGGTGTGTGTGTGTGTGTTGCAGGAGGGGTAATATTAGCACTGTCATCTCACAGGTGGCTGGGTTAGAACCCTATCTCTCTCTCTGTGTGTGTGTGTGTGTGTGTGTGTGTGTGTGTGTGTGTGTGTGTGTGTGTGTGTGTGTGTGTGTGTGTGTGTGTGTGTGTGTGTGTGTGTGTGTGTGTGTGTGTGTGTGTGTGTGTGTGTGTGTGTGTGTGTGTGTGTGTTGCAGGAGGGGTAATAATACCACTGTTTATCCCCCACAGCGCCACTGTGTATATCCCTGGGTAGACGCTGGTGTGTGTGTTGGCTCACAGGTGGCTGGGTTAGACCCCTTTTTCTCCGTGTGTGTACGATGTGTGTGTGTGTTTACGGTGTGTGTACGGTGTGTGTGTGTAAGCTAATCCTGTTAGCAGCTGTTTAGAGAGACTTCAGCCTGGCTCTTCAAAAGCTCGTTAGTCAAGCTTTAATTGTCGTCGGCTCCCTCGCTTTGCATATCACCATGACGCTAATTTATGCTCCGTCGGCGGCACGGTTACCGTGGCGGTGGTGCCTGGCTGGCAGGCTGTCGCCGTGGAAGCGGCTAGGTGGGGGTTAGAGAGAGATATGGTGTGTGTGTGTGTGTGTGTTTTGGGTTGGGCTGGGTTGAAGCAAGATAAATGTGTGTGGGTGGGTCTCTTAGGCTGTGATCTGAATAATGATTGGTTGAAATGAGATTGACAGGTGTGGAGATCTCTGGAGAGCTGGTGTCATCCAATTAAATGGGAGCGAGGTGTGTGTGCCTCTCTCTCTAGTGAAAGTGGTGTGTGTGTGTGTGTGTGTGTGGGGGGGGGGGGGGGGTTTACATGCCTGAGTTGTGTGTTATTTTCGCATTTTTGTTCTTTTACATTTGACGCATGGTAGGTGGGTTCGACGACGTGTGTGTGGTTGTGTGTGTGTGTGTGTGTGTGTGTGTGTGTGTGTGTGGTTGTGTGTGTGTGTGTGTGAAACCCACATTGTGACTGCAGGCGGTACTGCTGCCACTGCTAGTGCTAATAGCCCTGTGAGTCACGGCACACACACACACACACACACACACACACACACACACACACACACACACACTGCAAACAAACAGACACATACACGGTCACTCAAACACCCACAGGCACACACCAGCCCCCCTCCCTGCCCCTCTTCCTCTCTCTCTCTTTCTCTCTCTGTGGTGAGGTCTATTTCACCCATCAGTCTCTCCTCTCTTCCCTCTTCATCCCTCTCTTTTGTTATCTCCCCCTCCGAGCGCACCTCCTGCTGCCCTCATCCAGAGCCGAAGTTAAACACACACACACACACACACACACACACACACACACACACACACACACACACACACACCACCTTCACTAGAGAGAGAGGTGTAAAAAAAAAGGCAGACTGAGAGAAAGAGATCACCCCATCGCTCTGCTTCTCTCCCCTCCCCCCTACTCTCGTTATCTACAAGAGCTGGATATTACCTTCTCTTCCTCCCTCTCTCCCTCTCTCTCTCTCTCTCTCCCTCCCTCTCTCTCTTCCTCCCTCCCCTTCCCACTCCTTATTATCTCCTTCCCCTCTCCCTCTCTTTCTCTCTCCATCTCCGTTTGCCTCTCTCTGCCCCCCTTCCTCCTTGGTGCTCTCTCTCTTTCTCTCTCTCCCCACACGTGTCAGGGCTTGAGCTGAGCTGCTCTCAGATCCTGTTGAGAGCCTCAGAGGAGAACGAGGGAGGAGGGAGAGGAGGAGGAGGAGGGGGCAGGCAGGGGAAGGCTGTGTTCCGTCATGTTCTCTGCTGCACTGGCTTCCTGCTAACACTGACACCAGACTAACTGTCTCTCTCCTCATTCCTCTCTTCTCCTTTCTTTACCCGTCCTCCTTTTCCCCCTCCTCTTTACTCTTCTTTTTCCTCCTGTTCTCTCTCTCTCTCCTCTCTTCCCTCCATCTCTTTAACCAGTCCTACTCCTCCTGTTCTCTCTCTCCTCTCTTCCCTCCATCTCTTTAACCAGTCCTACTCCTCCTGTTCTCTCTCCTCTCTTCCCTCCATCTCTTTAACCAGTCCTACTCCTCCTGTTCTCTCTCTCTCCTCTCTTCCTTCCATCTCTTTAACCAGTCCTACTCCTCCTGTTCTCTCTCTCCTCTCTTCCCTCCATCTCTTTAACCAGTCCTACTCCTCCTGTTCTCTCTCCTCTCTTCCCTCCATCTCTTTAACCAGTCCTACTCCTCCTGTTCTCTCTCCTCTCTTCCCTCCATCTCTTTAACCAGTCCTACTCCTCCTGTTCTCTCTCCTCTCTTCCCTCCATCTCTTTAACCAGTCCTACTCCTCCTGTTCTCTCTCCTCTCTTCCCTCCATCTCTTTAACCAGTCCTACTCCTCCTGTTCTCTCTCTCTCTCCTCTCTTCCCTCCATCTCTTTAACCAGTCCTACTCCTCCTGTTCTCTCTCCTCTCTTCCCTCCATCTCTTTAACCAGTCCTACTCCTCCTGTTCTCTCTCTCTCTCCTCTCTTCCCTCCATCTCTTTAACCAGTCCTACTCCTCCTGTTCTCTCTCCTCTCTTCCCTCCATCTCTTTAACCAGTCCTACTCCTCCTGTTCTCTCTCTCCTCTCTTCCCTCCATCTCTTTAACCAGTCCTACTCCTCCTGTTCTCTCTCTCTCTCTCCTCTCTTCCCTCCATCTCTTTAACCAGTCCTACTCCTCCTGTTCTCTCTCTCTCCTCTCTTCCCTCCATCTCTTTAACCAGTCCTACTCCTCCTGTTCTCTCTCTCCTCTCTTCCCTCCATCTCTTTAACCAGTCCTACTCCTCCTGTTCTCTCTCTCTCTCTCTCCTCTCTTCCCTCCATCTCTTTAACCAGTCCTACTCCTCCTGTTCTCTCTCTCTCCTCTCTTCCCTCCATCTCTTTAACCAGTCCTACTCCTCCTGTTCTCTCTCTCCTCTCTTCCCTCCATCTCTTTAACCAGTCCTACTCCTCCTGTTCTCTCTCTCCTCTCTTCCCTCCATCTCTTTAACCAGTCCTACTCCTCCTGTTCTCTCTCTCTCTCTCCTCTCTTCCCTCCATCTCTTTAACCAGTCCTACTCCTCCTGTTCTCTCTCTCCTCTCTTCCCTCCATCTCTTTAACCAGTCCTACTCCTCCTGTTCTCTCTCTCTCCTCTCTTCCCTCCATCTCTTTAACCAGTCCTACTCCTCCTGTTCTCTCTCTCTCTCCTCTCTTCCCTCCATCTCTTTAACCAGTCCTACTCCTCCTGTTCTCTCTCCTCTCTTCCCTCCATCTCTTTAACCAGTCCTACTCCTCCTGTTCTCTCTCTCCTCTCTTCCCTCCATCTCTTTAACCAGTTCTACTCCTCCTGTTCTCTCTCCTCTCTTCCCTCCATCTCTTTAACCAGTCCTACTCCTCCTGTTCTCTCTCTCTCTCCTCTCTTCCCTCCATCTCTTTAACCAGTCCTACTCCTCCTGTTCTCTCTCTCTCTCCTCTCTTCCCTCCATCTCTTTAACCAGTCCTACTCCTCCTGTTCTCTCTCTCTCTCCTCTCTTCCCTCCATCTCTTTAACCAGTCCTACTCCTCCTGTTCTCTCTCTCTCTCCTCTCTTCCCTCCATCTCTTTAACCAGTCCTGCTCCCCTGTGCTTAGTATTAGTTCTACTCCACTAAACCTGATCAATACAAGATCAACACACACCAACAAATCCAACTGCATCAGCAGAGAGCAGTGGGAGGGAAAGTGATTGCTGGTCCCCCCCCCCCCTTCAACTCCCCCGTTAAATGTGTTTGGTTTGCTCCGGCGGTGCCAGAGAAAACACACTGAGACAAACCATCTTTACACACCTCGGGGGGTGTTAATGGAGGGTCGATACTCAGCTCAACAACAGGCTATTATTAAATATTAGTAGTGGGAGGCTGTTATTATATATTATTATGGAGGCAGTTATTTTATAGTAGTGGGAGGCTGTTATTATATAGTAGTGGGATGCTGTTATTATATAGTAGTAGGGAGGCTGTTATTATATAGTAGTGGGAGGCTGTTATTATATAGTAGTAGGGAGGCTGTTATTATATAGTAGTGGGAGGCTGTTATTATATATTATTATGGAGGCTGTTATTATATAGTAGTGGGAGGCTGTTATTATATAGTAGTAGGGAGGCTGTTATTATATATTATTAGGGAGGCTGTTATTATATAGTAGTGGGAGGCTGTTATTATATAGTAGTGGGAGGCTGTTATTATATAGTAGTGGGAGGCTGTTATTATATATTATTAGGGAGGCTGTTATTATATAGTAGCGGGAGGCTGTTATTATATAGTAGTGGGAGGCTGTTATTATATAGTAGTAGGGAGGCTGTTATTATATAGTAGTAGGAGGCTGTTATTATATAGTAGTAGGGAGTAGGGAGGCTGTTATTATATAGTAGTAGGAGGCTGTTATTATATAGTAGTAGGAGGCTGTTATTATATAGTAGTGGGAGGCTGTTATTATATAGTAGTGGGAGGCTGTTATTATATAGTAGTAGGAGGCTGTTATTATATAGTAGTGGGAGGCTGTTATTATATAGTAGTGGGAGGCTGTTATTATATATTATTAGGGAGGCTGTTATTATATAGTAGTGGGAGGCTGTTATTATATAGTAGTGGGAGGCTGTTATTATATAGTAGTAGGAGGCTGTTATTATATAGTAGTAGGGAGTAGGGAGGCTGTTATTATATAGTAGTAGGGGGCTGTTGTTATATAGTAGTAGGAGGTTGTTATTATATAGTAGTGGGAGGCTGTTATTATATAGTAGTGGGAGGCTGTTATTATATAGTAGTAGTGGGAGGCTGTTATTATATAGTAGTAGGGGGCTGTTATTATATAGTAGTGGGAGGCTGTTATTATATAGTAGTAAGGGGCTGTTATTATATAGTAGTGGGAGGCTGTTATTATATAGTAGTGGGAGGCTGTTATTATATAGTAGTAGGAGGCTGTTATTATATAGTAGTAGGAGGCTGTTATTATATAGCAGTGGGAGGCTGTTATTATATAGTAGTGGGAGGCTGTTATTATATAGTAGTAGGAGGCTGTTATTATATAGTAGTAGGGGGCTGTTATTATATAGTAGTGGGAGGCTGTTATTATATAGTAGTAGGAGGCTGTTATTATATAGTAGTAGGAGGCAGTTGTTATATATTATTATGGAGGCAGTTGTTATATAGTAGTGGGAGGCTGTTATTATATAGTAGTGGGAGGCTGTTATTATATAGTAGTAGGAGGCTGTTATTATATAGTAGTAGGGAGGCTGTTATTATATAGTAGTGGGAGGCAGTTGTTATATAGTAGTGGGAGGCAGTTGTTATATAGTAGTGGGAGGCTGTTATTATATAGTAGTGGGAGGCTGTTATTATATAGTAGTGGGAGGCTGTTATTATATAGTAGTGGGAGGCTGTTATTATATAGTAGTAGGGAGGCTGTTATTATATAGTAGTAGGGAGGCTGTTATTATATAGTAGTGGGAGGCTGTTATTATATAGTAGTCTCCTCCCCTTCATCTTTAACCTGTCTCCTCCCCTTCATCTTTAACCAGTCTCCTCCCCTTCATCTTTACCCTGGTCTCCTCCCCTTCATCTTTAACCTGTCTCCTCCCCTTCACCTTTAACCAGGTCTCCTCCCCTTCACCTTTAACCAGGTCTCCTCCCCTTCATCTTTAACCTGTCTCCTCCCCTTCATCTTTAACCCGTCTCCTCCCCTTCATCTTTAACCCGTCTCCTCCCCTTCATCTTTAACCCGTCTCCTCCCCTTCATCTTTAACCTGTCTCCTCCCCTTCATCTTTAACCTGTCTCCTCCCCTTCATCTTTAACCTGTCTCCTCCCCTTCATCTTTAACCAGTCTCCTCCCCTTCATCTTTAACCAGGTCTCCTCCCCTTCATCTTTAACCCGTCTCCTCCCCTTCATCTTTAACCCGTCTCCTCCCCTTCATCTTTAACCCGTCTCCTCCCCTTCATCTTTAACCTGGTCTCCTCCCCTTCATCTTTAACTTGTCTCCTCCCCTTCATCTTTAACCTGTCTCCTCCCCTTCATCTTTAACCTGGTCTCCTCCCCTTCATCTTTAACTTGTCTCCTCCCCTTCATCTTTAACCTGTCTCCTCCCCTTCATCTTTAACCTGTTTCTTCCCCTTCATCTTTAACCTGTCTCCTCCCCTTCATCTTTAACCAGTCTCCTCCCCTTCATCTTTAACCTGGTCTCCTCCCCTTCATCTTTAACCCGTCTCCTCCCCTTTATCTTTAACCTGTCTCCTCCCCTTCATCTTTAACCTCTCTCCTCCCCTTCATCTTTAACCTGTCTCCTCCCCTTCATCTTTAACCAGTCTCCTCCCCTTCATCTTTAACCTGGTCTCCTCCCCTTCATCTTTAACCAGGTGTCCTCCCCTTCATCTTTAACCTGTCTCCTCCCCTTCATCTTTAACCTGTCTCCTCCCCTTCATCTTTAACCAGTCTCCTCCCCTTCATCTTTAACCTGGTCTCCTCCCCTTCATCTTTAACCAGGTCTCCTCCCCTTCATCTTTAACC
The DNA here is from genome assembly GCF_013265735.2 of Oncorhynchus mykiss. Taxonomy (NCBI): domain Eukaryota; kingdom Metazoa; phylum Chordata; class Actinopteri; order Salmoniformes; family Salmonidae; genus Oncorhynchus; species Oncorhynchus mykiss. The sequence goes on from NW_023493658.1 coordinate 1,662,853, forward strand.
TGTCTCCTCCCCTTCATCTTTAACCAGGTCTCCTCCCCTTCATCTTTAACCTGTCTCCTCCCCTTCATCTTTAACCTGTCTCCTCCCCTTCATCTTTAACCAGTCTCCTCCCCTTCATCTTTAACCTGGTCTCCTCCCCTTCATCTTTTACCTGGTCTCCTCCCCTTCATCTTTTACCTGGTCTCCTCCCCTTCATCTTTAACCAGGTCTACACTGATAGAAGTGGAGTTAACAAGTGACATCAATAAGGGATCATAGTTTTCACCTGGATTCACCTGGTCAGTCTGTCATGGAAAGAGCAGGTGTTCCTAATGTTTTGTGCACTCATTCCGGTATACAATACAACTGGGGATTCGAACCGGCTACAGGTCCAACTCCTTGGCCATTGGGCAACCTACCGGTATTAACTGACATCAGATGATAAATGGTGGGAATGAGCTCCATTTCCTGTCTGTAAGACGCCATGCTAAAATATTGCTTTTGTGAGTGTGTGTGTGTGTCTGCGCGCGGTAGTGTGTGTGTGTGTCTGCGCGCGGTAGTGTGTGTGTGTGTCTGCGTGGGGTAGTGTGTGTGTGTGTGTGTGTGTCTGCGTGCGGTAGTGTGTGTGTGTGTGTGTGTGTGTGTGTGTCTGCGTGCGGTAGTGTGCGTGTGTGCGGTAGTGTGTGTGTGTGTGTCTGCGTGTGGTAGTGTGTGTGTGTGTGTCTGCGTGTGGTAGTATGTGTGTGTGTGTGTGTGTGTGTGTGTGTGTGTGTGTGTGTGTGTGTGTCTGCGTGCGGTAGTGTGTGTGTGTGTCTGCGTGCGGTAGTGTGTGTGTGTGTCTGCGTGCGGTAGTGTGTGTGTGAGTCTGCGTGCGGTAGTGTGTGTGTGTGTGTGTGTGTCTGCGTGTGGTAGTGTGTGTGTGTGTGTGTCTGCGTGTGGTAGTGTGTGTGTGTGTGTGTGTGTGTCTGCGTGTGGTAGTGTGTGTGTGTGTCTGCGTGTGGTAGTGTGTGTGTGTGTGTGAGTCTGCGTGCGGTAGTGTGTGTGTGTGTCTGCGTGCGGTAGTGTGTGTGTGTGTCTGCGTGTGGTAGTGTGTGTGTGTGTGTGTGTCTGCGTGCGGTAGTGTGTGTGTGTGTGTCTGCGTGCGGTAGTGTGTGTGTGTGTGTCTGCGTGTGGTAGTGTGTGTGTGTGTGAGTCTGCGTGCGGTAGTGTGTGTGTGTGTGTGTGTGTGTGTGTGTGTGTGAGTCTGCGTGCGGTGGTTTTTTGTGTCTGGGGGGCAAATCATTCTTATTCTGTGTCTGGGCCAGACAGGAGGGTAGTGGAGAAGGAGGGGAGAGGAGAGGAGATAAGGAGGCAAAGGGAAAGGAAAGGAAATGAAAGGAGAGAAGGAGGGGAGGAGGGGAAAGGAAAGGAAAAGAGAGAAGGAGGGGAGAGGAAAGGAGAGAAGGAGAGGAAAGGAGAGAAGGAGGGGAGAGGAGAGAAGGAGGGGAGAGGAAAGGAGATAAGGAGAGAAGGAGGGGAGAGGAGAGGAGAGAAGGAGGGGAGAGGAGAGGAGAGCCTCAGCACAGTGAGATCCCTGCATACTAAATAGACTGGTGTCGCCCCAGCCAGCACCTGCCAGGCTACACACACACACACACACACACACACACACACACATTCCTCTGCCACTCACACCTCATGCCAGCTCAAAGTTTGGCCGCCTCAGCCTGCTCCAGGTTGCCATGGACACCATGGCCCACAGCACCTAGCAGCCAGAATCAATGGGAAGCTTCAAGACCAGAGAGGCAGGGGGTAGAGAGAGAGAGAGAGGGAGAGGGTGTGTGTGTGTGTGTCTTGGTCGAGGATGGGAAGGCACAGATGTGACCTCACCCCTGTCCCCAAAGTGCCCCCTCTCTCCCCATCTGCTCTGACACACACACACACTCTGAGTCCACTGACTAGATGGATTTCTGGCGCTGTTGAAGAAAACGTGTGTGTTGTACTGTGTGTGTTGTACTGTGTGTGTTGTACTGTGTGTGTTGTACTCTTTTCCTATAATTCTACGAGGTATATAGCTGACAGCAGGAACACATGGCTCTGTCTTCAGTAAGAACAGACAGTAGTGGTCTGATAATATGACTGGGGTGGTCTGATAATATGACTGGGGTGGTCTGATAATATGACTGGGGTGGTCTGATATTATGACTGGGGTGGTCTGATATTATGACTGGGGTGGTCTGATATTATGACCGGGGTGGTCTGATAATATGACTGGGGTGATAGTGGTCTGATAATATGACTGGGGTGATAGTGGTCTGATTATATGACTGGGGTGATAGTGGTCTGATTATATGACTGGGGTGATAGTGGCCTGATAATATGACTGGGGTGGTCTGATAATATGACTGGGGTGATAGTGGTCTGATATTATGACTGGGGTGGTCTGATAATATGACTGGGGTGATAGTGGTCTGATATTATGACTGGGGTGATAGTGGTCTGATATTATGACTGGGGTGATAGTGGTCTGATAATATGACTGGGGTGATAGTGGTCTGATATTATGACTGGGGTGGTCTGATAATATGACTGGGGTGGTCTGATAATATGACTGGGGTGATAGTGGTCTGATAATATGACTGGGGTGATAGTGGTCTGATAATATGACTGGGGTGATAGTGGTCTGATATTATGACTGGGGTGATAGTGGTCTGATAATATGACTGGGGTGATAGTGGTCTGATAATATGACTGTAGTGGTCTGATAATATGACTGGGGTGATAGTGGTCTGATAATATGACTGGGGTGGTCTGATAAAATGACTGGGGTGATAGTGGTCTGATAATATGACTGGGGTGATAGTGGTCTGATAATATGACTGTAGTGGTCTGATAATATGACTGGGGTGATAGTGGTCTGATAATATGACTGGGGTGGTCTGATAATATGACTGGGGTGATAGTGGTCTGATAATATGACTGGGGTGGTCTGATATTATGACTGGGGTGATAGTGGTCTGATAATATGACTGGGGTGTTAGTGGTCTGATAATATGACTGGGGTGGTCTGATAATATGACTGGGGTGATAGTGGTCTGATAATATGACTGGGGTGATAGTGGTCTGATAATATGACTGTAGTGGTCTGATAATATGACTGGGGTGATAGTGGTCTGATAATATGACTGGGGTGATAGTGGTCTGATAATATGACTGGGGTGATAGTGGTCTGATAATATGACTGGGGTGGTCTGATAATATGACTGGGGTGATAGTGGTCTGATAAAATGACTGGGGTGGTCTGATATTATGACTGGGGTGGTCTGATATTATGACTGGGGTGGTCTGATAATATGACTGTAGTGGTCTGATAATATGACTGGGGTGGTCTGATAATATGACTGTAGTGGTCTGATAATATGACTGGGGTGGTCTGATAATATGACTGGGGTGATAGTGGTCTGATAATATGACTGGGGTGATAGTGGTCTGATAATATGACTGTAGTGGTCTGATAATATGACTGCGGTGATAGTGGTCTGATAATATGACTGGGGTGTTAGTGGTCTGATAATATGACTGTAGTGGTCTGATAATATGACTGGGGTGATAGTGGTCTGATAATATGACTGTAGTGGTCTGATAATATGACTGGGGTGATAGTGGTCTGATAATATGACTGGGGTGATAGTGGTCTGATAATATGACTGTAGTGGTCTGATAATATGACTGGGGTGATAGTGGTCTGATAATATGACTGTAGTGGTCTGATAATATGACTGGGGTGATAGTGGTCTGATAATATGACTGTAGTGGTCTGATAATATGACTGGGGTGATAGTGGTCTGATAATATGACTGGGGTGATCTGATATTATGACTGGGGTGATAGTGGTCTGATAATATGACTGGGGTGTTAGTGGTCTGATAATATGACTGGGGTGGTCTGATAATATGACTGGGGTGATAGTGGTCTGATAATATGACTGGGGTGATAGTGGTCTGATAATATGACTGGGGTGGTCTGATAATATGACTGGGGTGATAGTGGTCTGATTATATGACTGGGGTGGTCTGATAATATGACTGGGGTGATAGTTGTGTGATATTATGATTGGGGTGGTCTGAAAATATTTCTGAACTACACACAAGGACAGACAGGAAGTCAGGAGAGGCACATGTTCGGAATCACACACACACATTCCAGGAGAATTAGAAGGGGGAGGGAGAGACGCACACACACCAATGATATGGAGAGTGAAAGAAAGAGAGGCAGAGTAGAGACCGGAGAGAAGAAGAGGGAGAGACAGAGACGGCTGCAGAGCTTTGAGGATTATGGGTAGATTTGGACTTTTTTGTAGCAAGATTCTTTTTCTCTGAGCAATTTGCCTCGAACGTCTTGAACAGTGTTAATCCTCTCTTAAATAAACCTAATCCTGCTAGCATGTACCTGATACTGAGGGAACGGAGGGAGGTCGGGATAGAGAGAGGGATGGTTAGAGAGACCCAACATTAAGGAAAGCTTTATTACAGACTCAGTGAGCATAGCCTTGCTATTGAGAAAGGCCTCCGAAGGCAGACATGGCTCTCAAGAGAAGACCGGCTATGTGCTCACTGCCCACAATATGAGGTGGAAACTGAGCTGTCATTTAGTCTGTAAAGGACTTGATGTCCAGTGATTTCAGAAAGTATTCAGACCCCTTGACTTTTTCCACATTTTGTTACGTTACAGTCTTATTCTAAAATGGATCAAATTGTTATTTTCCCTCATCAGTCTACACAATACCCCTGTAATGACATCACAATACCCCCGCAATGACATCACAATACCCCAGAATGACATCACAATACCTCCGTAATGACATCACAATACCCCAGAATGACATCACAATACCCCCGTAATGACATCACAATACCCCATGATGACATCACAATACCCCATAATTACAAATTGAAAACAGGTTTTTAGAAAGTGTTGCATATGTATTAAAAATAAAAACAGAAACGACTAATTTACATAAGTATTCAGACCTTTTGCTTTGAGAGTCGATATTGAACTCAGGTTCATCCTGTTTCCATTGATCAACCTTGAGATGTTTCTACAACTTGATTGGATTCAATCTGTGGTAAATTCAATTGATTGGACATGATTTGGAAAGGCACACACCTGTCTATATAGGGACCACATTTGAAAGTGCATGTCAGAGCAAAACCCAAACCATGAGGTGGAAGGAATTGTCCCAGAGCTCCGAGACAGAATTGTGTCGTGGTTCAGATCTGGGGGAAGGGTACCAAAACATTTCTGCAGCATTGAAGGTCCCCAAGAACACAGTGGCCTCCATCATTCTGAAATGGAAGCTACGAGTCTAGACAAGGTAGATGGTCAGTGTGTGTGTGTAGTAGATAGCTGGTGTTGGTTCTTAGTCCGAGTCCAAAGCTCAGGTAGCTACAGATAAAAAGCAACACCAACGTGTAGCGTGAACGAGGGAGGAAGGAAGGAAGGAAAGAAGGAAGGGAGGGAGGGAGGGAGGGATGGAGGAAGGGAGGGAGGGAGGGGGGAGGAAGGGAGGGAGGGAGGGGGGGTGGAAGAAGAATATCTCTCTCTCTCTCTCTCTCTCTCTCTCTCTCTCTACCCCACCTCTCTCTCTCTCTCTCTCTACCCCACCTCTCTCTCTCTCTCTCTCGCTCTCTCTCTCTCTACCCCACCTCTCTCTCTCTCTCTCTCTCTCTCTCTCTACCCCACCTCTCTCTCTCTCTCTCTCTCTCTCTCTCTCTCTACCCCACCTCTCTCTCTCTCTCTCTACCCCACCTCTCTCTCTCTCTCTCTCTCTCTCTACCCCACCTCTCTCTCTCTCTCTCTCTCTCTCTACCCCACCCCTCTCTCTCTCTCTCTTTCTCTCTCTACCCAACCCCTCTCTCTCTGTCTCTCTCTCTCTTTCTCTCTGCCCACCTCCCTGTTCTCTTTGTAGACTTTCAGAAAAAAATGACGCCAAATAAAGTTGAACCCAGAGAAGATGATTGATGGTTGTGCAGAGCTCCCTATCCATCTTTCTCTCCTTTTCCCCTCTTTCTCTCTTTCTTTCTCTCTCTCTCTCTCCCTTTCTCTCTATCACTCTCTCTCTCTTTCTCTCTCTTTCTCTCTCTCACTCTCTCTCTCCTTCCTGCAGGCGCAGTGTGGTAGTTACCTTTTTCCCAAACACACTGGGGCTTGATTTAGCTGTTGTTTTTCTCTCCTCGTCCATACCTCTGGACGGACACACACACACACACACACACACACACACACACACACACACACACACACACACACACACACACACACACACACACACACACACACACACACACACACACACACATATACATACAGAATACACACACACACTAGTGGACTCTGCTATGGTAGATGCTTTACCCTAAGAAGTCTTGGCTACCAATTGAATCCTATAGTAGCCTGGCTAGTAGCCTGGCTAGTAGCCTGGTTAGTAGCCTGGTTGTAGCCTGGTTAGTACAGGAGCCACCCTCATCACTCTCTGCTGGTCTCTCTCTCTCTCTCTCTCCTCTCTGTCTCTCTCCTCTCTGTCTCTCTCCTCTCTCTCCTCTCTGTCTCTCTCCTCTCTGTCTCTCTCCCTCTGTCTCTCTCTCTCCCTCTGTCTCTGTCTCATTCTCGCTCGCTCGCTCTCTCGCTCGTTCTCTCTCTCTGTGTAGGGGTTGGGGTTACTTGGTGTGAGTGTGTAGGGGTTACTTTGTGTGTGTGTGTGTGGGGGGGGGTTACTTGGTGTGTGTGTGTGTGTGTGTGTGTGTGTAGGGGTTACTTTGTGTGTGTGTGTGTGTGTGTGTGTGCGTGTAGGGGTGACTTGGTGTGTGTGTGTGTGGGGGTTACTTGGTGTGTGTGTGGGGGGGTTACTTGGTGTGTGTGTGGGGGGGTTACTTGGTGTGTGTGTGGGGGGGTTACTTGGTGTGTGTGTGGGGGTTACTTTGTGTGTGTGTGGGGGTTACTTTGTGTGTGTGGGGGGGGTTACTTGGTGTGTGTGTGTGTGGGGGGGGGGGGGTACTTGGTGTGTGTGTGTGGGGGGGGGGTACTTGGTGTGTGTGTGTAGGGGTTACTTTGTGTGTGTGTGGGTGGGGGGGATACTTGGTGTGTGTGTGTGTGGGGGTTACTTGGTGTGTGTGTGGAGGGGTTACTTGGTGTGTGGGGGGGGTACTTGGTGTGTGTGTGTAGGGGGGGGTACTTGGTGTGTGTGTGTGTGTAGGGATTACTTAGTGTGTGTGTATGTAGGTGTTACTCGGTGTGTGTGTGTAGGGGGGGGGTTACTTGGTGTGTGTGTGTGTGTAGGGGTTACTTTGTGTGTGTGGGGGGAGGGGGATTACATGGTGTGTGTGTGTAGGGGTGTGTGTAAGGGTTACTTTGTGTGTTGGGGGGGGGGTGCTTGGGTGACTTGGTGTGTGTGTGTGTGGGGGGGGGGGGGGGGGGGGGGGGTTACTTGGTGTGTGTGTGTGTGATTCTTGGTGTGTGTTTCTTGGTGTGTGTGTGTGTGTGTTTAGATGTAGGAGGCCCAGTAAACAGACAGACATCCAGTCAGATAGAAAACCATTCACACATTTATAATGAACATCAACACCTGATAATTGATGATCACTGAAGAGTTAATGTGCTTTGGAAATATCAGAGGTTAACTCAGCACCACACACACACACACACACACACAGTAAATAAACACAAACACACAGTAAACACACACACACACAGTAAACACACACACACACACACACACACACACACACAGTAAATAAACACAAACACACAGTAAACGCACACACACACACACCTCCCCGAGGTCAAGGTGAACCGGAGGATGAAAATTGAATAAACAAAATGTTTCCTACAACCCTGACTGGCTACAGACCTCTGGGTTTAGTGCGTCTGGGTTTAGTGGGTCTGGGTTTAGTGAGTGGGTCTGGGTTTAGTGGGTCTGGGTTTAGTGAGTGGGTCTGGGTTTAGTGCGTCTGGGTTTAGTGAGTTGGTCTGTGTTTAGTGTGTGTGTGTGTGTGTGTGTGTGTGTGTGTGTGTGTGTGTGTTTAGTGTGTGTGTAATAGCTAGCGTCTCCTATAATGACTGCTGGCTACAGTCAACACCTAATGAGGCTGTCTGGGTGGATGGGGCTCTCTGAGAACTAATGGACCTCTCTCTCTCTCTCTCACTCACTCACTCACTCACTCACTCACTCACTCACTCACTCACTCACTCACACACACACACACACACACACACACACACACACACACACACACACACACACACACACACACACACACACACACACACACACACACACACACACACACACACACACACACACACACACACACAGACACAGACACAGACACACACACACACACAAAGCAGAGAAAGAGGCCTGTCCCCCTGTCGACTCCTCAATGGAGAAACCCAATACTTTGGCCTGTTGATTAATGACCAATGTGGAACGAACCATCCTAGTGGTGAGGGGAGAGGAATGTTTAAGGCTGCTTGGGTTTATACTTACCGATCCTATTCAATGCATGTCTGTGTGTGTGTTACTGTGTGCGTGTGTGTATTTGAGTTGCTATGCGTGTGTGTGTGTGTGTGTCACTACTACTGCGTCAGAGTGTGTGTGTGTGTCACTACTACTGCGTCAGAGTGTGTGTGACATCTCCCCAACACATCCAGTTAGAACAGAACCTCTCCGGCCACCTCAGCATTCTACTGTTCCTATTCTAGAATGTCCCTCTGTCATTGTGGCGTCATGGTGACTGCTGAGAGCTCTCCTCTGCCTGGACCCGGCCTGCGAACCCTATGGCACCCTATTCCCTATATAGTGCACTACTTCTGACCAGAGCCCCTATGTAGGGAATAGGGTGCCATTTGACATGCTGCCCAGAAGTGTCAATTTGTTGAAGAAGACGGATGGTTGATGCTTTGTGAACGCAGCCCTGCGTACAGGACTATATATATCACAGGGACTATAAGGCTGGTCGACCTCAACCTATAACACTGTACAGGACTATATATATCACAGGGACTATAAGGCTGGTCGACCTCAACCTATAACACTGTACAGGACTATATATATCACAGTGACTATAAGGCTGGTCGACCTCAACCTATAACACTGTACAGGACTATATATATCACAGGGACTATAAGGCTGGTCGACCTCAACCTATAACACTGTACAGGACTATATATATCACAGGGACTATAAGGCTGGTCAACCTCAACCTATAACACTGTACAGGACTATATATATCACAGGGACTATAAGGCTGGTCGACCTCAACCTATAACACCGTACAGGACTATATATATCACAGTGACTATAAGGCTGGTCGACCTCAACCTATAACACTGTACAGGACTATATATAACACAGGGACTATAAGGCTGGTCGACCTCAACCTATAACACTGTACAGGACTATATATAACACAGGGACTATAAGGCTGGTCGACCTCAACCTATAACACTGTACAGGACTATATATATATCACAGTGACTATAAGGCTGGTCGACCTCAACCTATAACACTGTACAGGACTATATATATCACAGGGACTATAAGGCTGGTCGACCTCAACCTATAACACTGTACAGGACTATATATATCACAGTGACTATAAGGCTGGTCGACCTCAACCTATAACACTGTACAGGACTATATATATCACAGGGACTATAAGGCTGGTCGACCTCAACCTATAACACTGTACAGGACTATATATATCACAGGGACTATAAGGCTGGTCGACCTCAACCTATAACACTGTACAGGACTATATATATCACAGTGACTATAAGGCTGGTCGACCTCAACCCAAAACACTGTACAGGACTATATATATCACAGGGACTATAAGGCTGGTCGACCTCAACCTATAACACTGTACAGGACTATATATATCACAGGGACTATAAGGCTGGTCAACCTCAACCTATAACACTGTACAGGACTATATATATCACAGGGACTATAAGGCTGGTCGACCTCAACCTATAACACCGTACAGGACTATATATATCACAGTGACTATAAGGCTGGTCGACCTCAACCTATAACACTGTACAGGACTATATATATCACAGTGACTATAAGGCTGGTCGACCTCAACCTATAACACTGTACAGGACTATATATATCACAGTGACTATAAGGCTGGTCGACCTCAACCTATAACACTGTACAGGACTATATATCACAGGGACTATAAGGCTGGTCGACCTCAACCTATAACACTGTACAGGACTATATATATCACAGTGGCTGTAGGGCTGGAAGCATCATCAGATATGATATAGCTACAATATGGTTTATTTACTGTGTATATACTGGGTGTTGTAGTATAATGTATATACTGGGTGTTGTAGTATAATGTATAGACTGGGTGTTGTAGTATAATGTATAGACTGGGTGTATAGACTGGGTGTTGTAGTATACTGTATAGACTGGGTGTTGTAGTATAATGTATAGACTGTGTGTTGTAGTATAATGTATAGACTGGGTGTTGTAGTATAATGTATAGACTGGGTGTATAGACTGGGTGTTGTAGTATAATGTATAGACTGGGTGTTGTAGTATAATGTATAGACTGGGTGTTGTAGTATAATGTATAGACTGGGTGTTGTAGTATAATGTATAGACTGGGTGTTGTAGTATAATGTATAGACTGGGTGTATAGACTGGGTGTTGTAGTATAATGTATAGACTGGGTGTATAGACTGGGTGTTGTAGTATAATGTATAGACTGGGTGTTGTAGTATAATGTATAGACTGGGTGTTGTAGTATAATGTATAGACTGGGTGTATAGACTGGGTGTTGTAGTATAATGTATAGACTGGGTGTTGTAGTATAATGTATAGACTGGGTGTTGTAGTATAATGTATAGACTGGGTGTTGTAGTATAATGTATAGACTGGGTGTTGTAGTATAATGTATAGACTGGGTGTTGTAGTATAATGTATAGACTGGGTGTTGTAGTATAATGTATAGACTGGGTGTTGTAGTATACTGTATAGACTGGGTGTTGTAGTATAATGTATAGACTGGGTGTTGTAGTATAATGTATAGACTGGGTGTTGTAGTATAATGTATAGACTGGTTGTATAGACTGGGTGTTGTAGTATACTGTATAGACTGGGTGTTGTAGTATAATGTATAGACTGGGTGTTGTAGTATAATGTATAGACTGGGTGTTGTAGTATAATGTATAGACTGTGTGTTGTAGTATAATGTATAGACTGGGTGTATAGACTGGGTGTTGTAGTATAATGTATAGACTGGGTGTTGTAGTATAATGTATAGACTGGGTGTATAGACTGGGTGTTGTAGTATAATGTATAGACTGGGTGTTGTAGTATAATGTATAGACTGTGTGTTGTAGTATAATGTATAGACTGGGTGTATAGACTGGGTGTATAGACTGGGTGTTGTAGTATAATGTATAGACTGGGTGTTGTAGTATAATGTATAGACTGGGTGTATAGACTGTGTGTTGTAGTATAATGTATAGACTGGGTGTTGTAGTATAATGTATAGACTGGGTGTATAGACTGGGTGTTGTAGTATAATGTATATACTGGGTGTTGTAGTATAATGTATAGACTGGGTGTTGTAGTATAATGTATAGACTGGGTGTTGTAGTATACTGTATAGACTGGGTGTTGTAGTATAATGTATAGACTGGGTGTTGTAGTATAATGTATAGACTGGGTGTTGTAGTATACTGTATAGACTGGGTGTTGTAGTATAATGTATAGACTGGGTGTTGTAGTATAATGTATAGACTGGGTGTTGTAGTATAATGTATAGACTGGGTGTTGTAGTATAATGTATAGACTGGGTGTTGTAGTATAATGTATAGACTGGGTGTTGTAGTATACTGTATAGACTGGGTGTTGTAGTATAATGTATAGACTGGGTGTTGTAGTATAATGTATAGACTGGGTGTTGTAGTATAATGTATATACTGGGTGTTGTAGTATAATGTATAGACTGGGTGTTGTAGTATAATGTATAGACTGGGTGTTGTAGTATAATGTATAGACTGGGTGTTGTAGTATAATGTATAGACTGGGTGTTGTAGTATAATGTATAGACTGGGTGTATAGACTGGGTGTTGTAGTATAATGTATATACTGGGTGTTGTAGTATAATGTATAGACTGGGTCTATAGAATGGGTGTTGTAGTATAATGTATATACTGGGTGTTGTAGTATAATGTATAGACTGGGTGTTGTAGTATAATGTATAGACTGGGTGTTGTAGTATAATGTATAGACTGGGTGTATAGACTGGGTGTTGTAGTATAATGTATAGACTGGGTGTTGTAGTATAATGTATAGACTGGGTGTTGTAGTATAATGTATAGACTGGGTGTTGTAGTATAATGTATAGACTGGGTGTATAGACTGGGTGTTGTAGTATAATGTATAGACTGGGTGTTGTAGTATAATGTATAGACTGGGTGTTGTAGTATAATGTATAGACTGGGTGTTGTAGTATAATGTATAGACTGGGTGTTGTAGTATAATGTATAGACTGGGTGTTGTAGTATAATGTATAGACTGGGTGTATAGACTGGGTGTTGTAGTATAATGTATAGACTGGGTGTATAGACTGGGTGTTGTAGTATAATGTATAGACTGGGTGTATAGACTGGGTGTTGTAGTATAATGTATAGACTGGGTGTTGTAGTATAATGTATAGACTGGATGTTGTAGTATAATGTATAGACTGGGTGTTGTAGTATAATGTATAGACTGGGTGTTGTAGTATACTGTATAGACTGGGTGTTGTAGTATAATGTATAGACTGGGTGTTGTAGTATAATGTATAGACTGGGTGTTGTAGTATACTGTATAGACTGGGTGTTGTAGTATAATGTATAGACTGGGTGTTGTAGTATAATGTATATACTGGGTGTTGTAGTATAATGTATAGACTGGGTGTATAGACTGGGTGTATAGACTGGGTGTTGTAGTATAATGTATAGACTGGGTGTTGTAGTATAATGTATAGACTGGGTGTATAGACTGGGTGTTGTAGTATAATGTATAGACTGGGTGTTGTAGTATAATGTATAGACTGGGTGTTGTAGTATAATGTATAGACTGGGTGTTGTAGTATAATGTATAGACTGGGTGTTGTAGTATAATGTATATACTGGGTGTTGTAGTATAATGTATAGACTGGGTGTATAGACTGGGTGTTGTAGTATACTGTATAGACTGGGTGTTGTAGTATAATGTATAGACTGGGTGTTGTAGTATAATGTATATACTGGGTGTTGTAGTATAATGTATAGACTGGGTGTATAGACTGGGTGTTGTAGTATAATGTATAGACTGGGTGTATAGACTGGGTGTTGTAGTATAATGTATAGACTGGGTGTATAGACTGGGTGTTGTAGTATAATGTATAGACTGGGTGTATAGACTGGGTGTTGTAGTATAATGTATAGACTGGGTGTTGTAGTATAATGTATAGACTGGGTGTATAGACTGGGTGTTGTAGTATAATGTATAGACTGGGTGTTGTAGTATAATGTATAGACTGGGTGTTGTAGTATAATGTATAGACTGGGTGTTGTAGTATAATGTATAGACTGGGTGTATAGACTGGGTGTTGTAGTATAATGTATAGACTGGGTGTTGTAGTATAATGTATAGACTGGGTGTTGTAGTATAATGTATAGACTGGGTGTTGTAGTATAATGTATAGACTGGGTGTATAGACTGGGTGTTGTAGTATAATGTATAGACTGGGTGTTGTAGTATAATGTATAGACTGGGTGTTGTAGTATGATGTATAGACTGGGTGTTGTAGTATAATGTATATACTGGGTGTTGTAGTATAATGTATAGACTGGGTGTTGTAGTATAATGTATAGACTGGGTGTTGTAGTATAATGTATAGACTGGGTGTATAGACTGGGTGTTGTAGTATAATGTATAGACTGGGTGTTGTAGTATAATGTATAGACTGGGTGTTGTAGTATAATGTATAGACTGGGTGTTGTAGTATAATGTATAGACTGGGTGTTGTAGTATAATGTATAGACTGGGTGTTGTAGTATAATGTATAGACTGGGTGTTGTAGTATAATGTATAGACTGGGTGTTGTAGTATAATGTATAGACTGGGTGTTGTAGTATAATGTATATACTGGGTGTTGTAGTATAATGTATAGACTGGGTGTTGTAGTATAATGTATAGACTGGGTGTTGTAGTATAATGTATAGACTGGGTGTTGTAGTATAATGTATAGACTGGGTGTATAGACTGGGTGTTGTAGTATAATGTATAGACTGGGTGTTGTAGTATAATGTATAGACTGGGTGTTGTAGTATAATGTATAGACTGGGTGTATAGACTGGGTGTTGTAGTATAATGTATAGACTGGGTGTTGTAGTATAATGTATAGACTGGGTGTATAGACTGGGTGTTGTAGTATAATGTATAGACTGGGTGTTGTAGTATAATGTATAGACTGGGTGTTGTAGTATAATGTATAGACTGGGTGTTGTAGTATAATGTATAGACTGGGTGTTGTAGTATAATGTATAGACTGGGTGTTGTAGTATAATGTATATACTGGGTGTATAGACTGGGTGTTGTAGTATAATGTATAGACTGGGTGTTGTAGTATAATGTATATACTGGGTGTTGTAGTATAATGTATAGACTGGGTGTTGTAGTATACTGTATAGACTGGGTGTTGTAGTATAATGTATAGACTGGGTGTTGTAGTATACTGTATAGACTGGGTGTTGTAGTATAATGTATAGACTGGGTGTAGATCAGGTTAATATGGATTATTGCTTCTTAACCCAATATCTCAGGTTATATCTCAGGTTAAAGGAGGATTTTTAAGCCTTGAGACAATTGAGACATGGATTGTGTACGTGTGCCATTCAGAGGGTGAATGGGTACGACAAAATATTTAAGTGCCTTTGAACGGGGGTATGGTAGTAGGTGTCAGGTGCACCGGTTTGTGTCAAGAATTGCAACGCTGCTGGATTTTTAATGCTCAACAGTTTCCTGTTTGTATCAAGAAGGATCCATCACCCAAAAGACAGACAGCAAACTAAACATAACTGTGTGAAGATTTGGAGTCAACATGGGCCAGCATCCCTGTGGAACGATTTCAACACCTTGTGGAGTCCATGTCCCTGACGTGTTGAGACTGTTCTGAGGGCAAAACGGGGTGCAACTCAGTGCGAGGAAGGTGCTCCTAATGTTTGGTATATACTGTAGTACTCTCATTTCCTCTGTGATCTCCAGCAGACCTCCATAGTGGCTCATCAGTGGGGTTAGACCTCAGGGCGCCCCATCAGGGATCAACAGTGATTTAGCAAACAAATGATCTGTAATGGCCGCTTGGACTGTCTGTGGGCCGCGGTAATATGGTTACAGATCCACCGTAGAGAGAGGAAACCATAACCCATTTCCTCTCTCTCTCTCTCTGTCTCTGTCTGTCTGTATGTCTGTCTCTCTCTCTCTCTCACTGTCTCTCTCTGTCTCTCTCTCTGTCTCTCTCTCTCTCTCTCTCTGTCTCTCTCTCTCTCTCTCTCTCTCTGTCTCTCTCTCTGTCTCTCTCTCTCTGTCTCTCTCTCTCTGTCTCTCTCTCTCTGTCTGTATCTCTCTCTCTCTCTGTCTCTCTCTCTCTCTCTCTCTCTCTCTCTCAATTCAATTCAATTCAATTCAAGGGCTTTATTGGCATGGGAAACATGTGTTAACATTGCCAAAGCAAGTGAGGTAGACAACATACAAAGTGAATATATAAAGTGAAAAACAACAAAAATTAACAGTAAACATTACACATACAGAGGTTTCAAAACAGTGAAGACATTACAAATGTCATATTATATATATATACAGTGTTGTAACAATGTACAAATGGTTAAAGGACACAATATAAAATAAATAAACATAACTATGGGTTGTATTTACAATGGTGTTTGTTCTTCACTGGTTGCCCTTTTCTCGTGTCAACAGGTCACAAATCTTGCTGCTGTGATGGCACACTGTGGAATTTCACCCAGTAGATATGGGAGTTTTTCAAAATTGGATTTGTTTTCGAGTTCTTTGTGGATCTGTGTAATCTGAGGGAAATATGTCTCTCTAATATGGTCATACATTGGTCATGGTCATACTCTCTCTCTTCAGAGCAGAGCAGTATCTCATCAGTATTGAAAACATGAGTTTGACTGGTTAATAAACTAAGTGACTGTTGGATTTATTTCATCTACCTGCCACAGTTCCTGGTGGACCAGAAAGTACATTTCAGGCCCTGAGTTTTGTCAATTTATTTAACTTGACAAGTCAGTTAAGAACATTCTTGTTTACAATGACGGTCTAGGAACAGTGGGTTAACTGCCTTGTTCAGGGGCAGAACGACAGCTCGGGGATTCGATCTTGCAACCTTTCGGTTACTAGTCCAACGCTCTAACCACTAGGCTGCCTGCCGCCGTGATGACACAGGCTGAACAAGGTGACCACCTCCTCAGCCGCCTCTCCTTGTTTCCTCCTTCTCTCCTTGTTTCCTCCTTCTCTCCATGTTTCCTCCTCCTCCTCCTTGTTTCCTCCTTCTCTCCTTGTTTCCTCCTTCTCTCCTTGTTTCCTCCTTCTCTTCTTATTTCCTCCTCTTCTTGTTTCCTCCTTCTCTTCTTGTTTCCTCCTTCTCTTCTTGTTTCCTCCTCCTCCTTGTTTCCTCCTCCTCCTCCTTGTTTCCTCCTTCTCTCCTTGTTTCCTCCTCCTCCTCCTTGTTTCCTCCTTCTCTCCTTGTTTCCTCCTTCTCTTCTTGTTTCCTCCTTCTCTCCTTGTTTCCTCCTCCTCCTTGTTTCCTCCTCTCCCTGTTTCCTCCTCCTTCTCCTTGTTTCCTACTCTCCCTGTTTCCTCCTCCTCCTCCTCCTTGTTTCCTCCTTCTCAACTTGTTTCCTTCTCTCCTTGTTTCCTCCTTCTCTCCTTGTTTCCTCCTCTCCCTGTTTCCTCCTCCTCCTCATTGTTTCCTCCTTATCTCCTTGTTTCCTCCTCCTCCTTGTTTCCTCCTTCTCTCCTTGTTTCCCCCTCCTCCTTGTTTCCTCCTTCTCTCTTTGTTTCCTCCTCTCCCTGTTTCCTCCTCCTCCTCCTCCTTGTTTCCTTCTCCTCCTTGTTTCCTCCTTCTCTCCTTGTTTCCTCCTTGTTTCCTCCTCCTCCTTGTTTCCTTCTTCTCTCATTGTTTCCTCCTTCTCTCCTTGTTTCCTCTTTCTCTCCTTGTTTCCTCCTCTCCCTGTTTCCTCCTCCTCCTCCTTTTCCTCCTCTCCCTGTTTCCTCCTCCCCCTCCTTGTTTCCTCCTCTCCCTGTTTCCTCCTCCTCCTTGTTTCCTCCTTCTCTCCTTGTTTCCTCCTCTCCCTGTTGCCTCCTCCTCCTCCTTGTTTCCTCCTTCTCTCCTTGTTTCCTCCCCCTCCTTGTTTCCTCCTCCTCCTTTTTTCCTCCTTCTCTCCTTGTTTCCTCCTCCTCCTTGTTTCCTCCTTCTCTCCTTGTTTCCTCCTCTTCTCTTTAGAAGTCTTCGTTCATTGTGTGTCCTGGTGAATGCTGTGATGTTCATGGTGTGTCCTGGTTAATGGGAATAATGTCTTCTACTGTAATGTAAAATGTCTGTACCTGGTATGTCTCATTATTACAGATCAGGGTCTAACAGGATGTCTTCTACTGTAACGTAGGCTGCTGTTGTCTGTCTTGTGGTTGGTTGGTGGGTCTGAGGGAACAGCTTTCTGTCTTGTGGTTGGTTGGTGGGTCTGAGGGAACAGCTCCCTGTCTTGTCGTTGGTTGGTGGGTCTGAGGGAACAGCTCTCTGTCTTGTGGTTGGTTGGTGGGTCTGAGGGAACAGCTCTCTGTCTTGTGGTTGGTTGGTGGGTCTGAGGGAACAGTCTGAAGTAGGACTGAGATCGTGGGTGTGTGCACGTACGTGCGCTACGTCTGTGTGTGTTAGTGATACATTCCTGGAGTGAAAATGGAGGTTGGAGGACTCTAGTTAAAGGCTCCTTCAAACCTCTCTCCTCTCCTCTTCTCTCCTCTCTCTCCTCCCCTACCCTCCCTGGGGCGCCAGGGTAGCTTAGTGGTTAGAGCGTTGGACTAGTAAGCGGAAGGTTCCAAGTTCAAATCCCTGAGCTGACAAGGTACAAATCTGTTGTACTGCCCCTGAACAGGCAGGGGCCACTGTTCCTAGGCTGTCACTGAAAATAAGAATTTGTTCTTAACTGACTTGCCTAGTTAAATAAAGGTAAAATCCCCTTTCTCTCTCCTCTCTCATGTGTTCCTCCTGGTATGTCTGGTATTTCACAAAGCCTTTAGATCTTAGAGCCTTGCTGGGGGAGGGGTGTGAGTGTGTGTGACACTGGTTAACACACACACACACACTGTAGGACCTAAGTGTTACTCTCAGCCTCATATCCTCCTACTGAGGATTTGGTGAGTGTGTGGGGGAGGAGTTGTGTGGTTAACACACACACACACACACACACACACACACACACACACATACATGCTCAGAGGCTGCTCTCGTTGGTTGCAGAGCGTGGCAGGGATTTCATGGTTGACTGGGGAGAGAGAGGTTTCAGTGTGTGTGTGTCTTTTCTTGTATATTCTGTGTCCATAGTTTGACTGTCGTCTGTGTGTGTCGTCTCGCTGTGTGTGTGTGTGTGTGTCAGTGATGTAATTAGACACAATGGTTAGAGCTGATGGAACAGATGCCTCTTTGTAAACGTTGCTCGTCTCACCAGGCTCTATGACCCCACCACCCTGCTCCAAGTTACACTCTTCTTCTCCCTCCTCTCTCTCTCTCTTTCTCTCTTTTCTCTCTCTCTCTCCCCCTCTCTCTCTTTCTCTCTCCTCTCTCTCTCTCCCCCCTCTCTCTCTCTCTCTCCCCACCGCTCTGCTCCA
>NW_023493658.1:1686768-1691768 GCF_013265735.2 Oncorhynchus mykiss
TCTTTCACTCTCTGTCTCCGTCTCTCTCTGTCTCTCTTTCACTCTCTGTCTCTCTTTCACTCTCTCTCTCCGTCTCTGTCTCCCTCTGTCTCACTTTCACTCACTCTCTCCTTCTCCCTCTGTCTCTCTTTCACTCTCTGTCTCCCTCTGTCTCTCTTTCACTCTCTCTCTCCGTCTCTCTCTGTCTCCCTCTGTCTCACTTTCACTCACTCTCTCCTTCTCCTTCTGTCTCCCTTTCACTCTCTCTCTCTTTCACTCTCTCTCTCTTTGACTCTCTCTCTTTCACTCTCTTTCACTCTCTGTCTCTCTCTGTTTCTCTTTCACTCTCTCTCTCAACACTCTCTGTCTCTCTTTCACTCTCTCTCTCAACACTCTCGGTCTCTGTCTCCCTCTGTCTCTTTTTCACTCTCTCTCCGTCTCCCTCTGTCTCTCTTTCACTCTCTCTCTCCGTCTCTCTCTGTCTCTCTTTCACTCTCTGTCTCTCTTTCACTCTCTCTCTCCGTCTCTGTCTCCCTCTGTCTCACTTTCACTCACTCTCTCCTTCTCCTTCTGTCTCTCTTTCACTCTGTCTCCCTCGGTCTCTCTTTCACTCTCTGTCTCTCTTTCACTCTCTCTCTCCGTCTCTCTCTGTCTCCCTTTCACTCTCTCTCTCTGTCTCCCTCGTCTCTCTTTCACCCCCTCTCTCTGTCTCTCTGTCTCTCTTCTCCCCTCCTCCCTTCTTTGTGTGGCGACTCGATCTCTATATCTCCTCCTGTCTCTTTATTCTCTCTCTCTTTATTCTCTCTCTCTTTATTCTCTCTCTCTTTATTCTCTCTGTCCGTTTTCTTGGCTGTAGGATCTTTTTTCCATCAGTGTGACCCTCCTTCCAGCAGTGAGACCCTCCTCCCTCCCTCCTCTCTCCTCTCCAGTGGCTGTCCTGCCCGGTCTCTCGTCCTATCAGAATGGGGAGAATTACGCTACGTCACCAGCTAATCTGGCAGTGGGGACTGCAGCAGACACGCTATCACTCTCTCGCTCAATCACTCACTCTCACTCACTCACTCACTCACTCTCACTCACACACACACATGCTTGCTCACAGACACAAGCGCGCCTTGACGCATCACACACACACACACACACACACACACACACACACACACACACACACACACACACACACACACACACACACACACACACACACACACACACACACACACACACACACACACACACACAGCAGCATCTCTGTCCCCCTGTCACCTGTCCTTTAACTGGTCTCTGTTGTAAAATAGTGCAGCTGGTTTATTTCATTCAGGCTGAAACGTTTATCTGCATTAAATAAATACTGAAAACAAACCTTCAATCTCCTTTTGGAATGTGGACCATTTTGGAGTTCTATTACGTTTTGGTCTACGCACCTGTTCTGGGCCTCAGTGTTCACACAAACTGATTCACCTGTTCTGGGCCTCAGTGTTCACACAAACTGATTCACCTGTTCTGGGCCTCAGTGTTCACGCAAACTGATTCACCTGTTCTGGGCCTCAGTGTTCACACAAACTGATTCACCTGTTCTGGGCCTCAGTGTTCACACAAACTGATTCACCTGTTCTGGGCCTCAGTGTTCACACAAACTGATTCACCTGTTCTGGGCCTCAGTGTTCACACAAACTGATTCACCTGTTCTGAGCACAGAGTTCACACAAACTGAGTCACCTGTTCTGAGCGCAGTGTTCACACAAACTGATTCACCTGTTCTGAGCGCAGTGTTCACACAAACTGATTCACCTGTTCTGAGCACAGTGTTCACACAAAGTGATTCACCTGTTCTGGGCCTCAGTGTTCACACAAACTGATTCACCTGTTCTGGGCCTCAGTGTTCACACAAACTGATTCACCTGTTCTGAGCACAGTGTTCACACAAACTGATTCACCTGTTCTGGGCCTCAGTGTTCACACAAACTGATTCACCTGTTCTGAGCACAGTGTTCACACAAACTGATTCACCTGTTCTGGGCCTCAGTGTTCACACAAACTGATTCACCTGTTCTGGGCCTCAGTGTTCACACAAACTGATTCACCTGTTCTGAGCGCAGTGTTCACACAAACTGATTCACCTGTTCTGAGCGCAGTGTTCACACAAACTGATTCACCTGTTCTGAGCGCAGTGTTCACACAAACTGATTCAACTGTTCTGATCGCAGTGTTCACACAAAGTGATTCACCTGTTCTGAGCACAGTGTTCACACAAACTGATTCATCTGTTCTGATGGCAGTGTTCACACAAACACATTCATCATTCTTCCTCCATATTGACAGCGCCCCTAAATCATGACATGTTGATCATTCCAAAGGGGTTGTGAATCATTAGGCCTTTGAATAGCCACTAAGCTGGGTTATGATGTCTTACTATGTATGAGGACTCTGTTATTTACACCAGTCTGTCTGTCTGTCCGGCCATCCTGTTGTCTGTCTATCTGCCATCCTCTCTCTGTCTGTCTGTCTTTCTGTCTTTCTGTCTGTCTATCTGCCATCCTCTCTCTGTCTGTCTGTCTGTCTGTCTGTCTGTCTGTCTGTCTGTCTGTCTGTCTGTCTGTTTCTCTGTCTGTCTGCCTGCCTGCCTGTCTTGCCCTCTTGTCTCCTCGTCTCTATGATGTTTGTCTTTCATGTCTTTGTGTCTGTCCTTCACTCTTCCTCCTCTGTCTATCCATCTCTTCCTCCATCCCTCCGTCCATCTCTCTCTCTCTCTCTGTGAGACCTTGACACAGTGTTATCTCCCTCGTGTGTGTGTGTGTGTGTGTCTCCCTCTCGGTAGACAGACAGACGGTGGTAATGGTCATCTTAAGGACCTCGTCCAACCACGTCACCAACTCTAAATCACTATGGAGACACGACCTTGAACACTTCAGACCCCCCCATCCCTATCTCTCTCTATCGCGCCCCCTCCGTCTATCCCAGTCTCTTTCGTTCTGATATCCGTACTTCTCTCGCTCAATTTCAATTGAAGGCCTTAAATTGGCATGGGAAACACATGTTTACATTGTGCTCATGTTTACATTCTCGTGGCAACAGGTCACAAATCTTGCTGCTGTGATGGCACACTGTGGTATTTCACCCAGTATACAGTTGAAGTCGGAAGTTTACATACACCTTAGCCAAATACATTTAAACTCAGTTTTTCACAATTCCTGACATTTAATCCTAGTGAAAATTCCCTGTCTTAGGTCAGTTAGGATCACCACTTTATTTTGAGAATGTGAAATGTCAGAATATTAGTATAGAGAATGATTTATTTCAGCTTTTATTTCCTTAATCACATTCCCAGTGGGTCAGAAGTTTACATGAACTCAATTAGTATTTGGTAACATTGCCTTCACATTGTTAAACGTTTCAGGTAGCCTTCCACAAGCTTCCTACAGTAAATTGGGTGAATTTTGGCCCGTTCCTCCTGACAGAGCTGGTGTAACTGAGTCAGGTTTGTAGGCCTCCTTGCTCACACACGCTTTTTCAGTTCAACCCACAAATCTTCTATGGGATTGAGGTCAGGGCTTTGTGATGGCCACTCCAATACCTTGACTTTGTTGTCCTTAAGCCATTTTTCCACAACTTTGGAAGTATGCTTGGAGTCCATTTGGAAGACCCATTTGCGACCAAGCTTTAACTTCCTGACTGATGTCTTGAGATGTTGCTTCAATATATCCACATCATTTTCCTTCCTATTTTGTGAAGTGCACCAGTCCCTCCTGCAGCAAAGCACCCCCACAACATGATGCTGCCACCCCTGTGCTTCACAGTTGGGATGGTGTTCTTCGGCTTGCAAGCCTCCCCCTTTTTCCTCCAAACATAACGATGGTCATTATGGCCAAACAGTTCTATTTTTGTTTCATCAGAACAGAGGACATTTCTCCAAAAAGTACGATCTTTGTTCCCATGTGGGTTGCAAACTGTCTGGCTTTTTTTATGGCGGTTTTGGAGCAGTGGCTTCTTCCTTGCTGAGCGGCCTTTCAGGTTATGTCGATATAGGACTCGTTTTTACTGTGGATATAGATACTTTTGTACCTGTTTCCTCCAGCATCTCCACAAGGTCCTTTGCTGTTTTTCTGGGATTGATTTGCACTTTTCGCACCAAAGTACATTCATCTCTAGGAGACAGAACGCGCCTCCTTCCTGAGCGGTATGATGGCTGCGTGGTCCCATGGTGTTTATACTTTTGTACTATTGTTTGTACAGATGAACGTGGTACTTTCGGGCATTTGGAAATTGCTCCCAACGATGAACCAGACTTGTGGAGGTCTACAATTATTTTTCTGAGGTCTTGGCTGATTTCTTTTGATTTTCCCATGATGTCAAGCAAAGAGGCACAGAGTTTGAAGGTAGGCCTTGAAATACATCCACAGGTACACCTCCAATTGACTCAAATAATGTAAATTAGCCTATCAGAAGCTTCTAAAGCCATGACATCATTTTCTGGAATTTTCCAAGCTGTTTAAAGGCACAGTCCATTTAGTGTATGTAAACTTCTGACCCACTGGAATTGTGATACAGTGAATTATAAGTGAAATAATCTGTAAACAACTGTTGGGAAAAAAAATGATTTATGTCATGCACAAAGTAGATGTCCTAACCGACTTTCCAAAACTATAGTTTGTTAAAAAGAAATTTGTGGAGTGGTTGAAAAACTAGTTTTAATGACTCCAACCTAAGTGTATGTAAACTTCCGACTTCAACTCTAGTAAGATTAGTGGGGAGTACTGTGGGCTGTTTCACCCCTAGTAAGAGACATGGGGAGTACTGTGGGCTGTTTCACCTCTAGTAAGAGAAATGGGGAGTACTGTGGGCTGTTTCACCTCTAGTAAGAGTAGTGGGGAGTACTGTGGGCTGTTTCACCTCTAGTAAGAGTAGTGGGGAGTACTGTGGGCTGTTTCACCTCTAGTAAGAGACATGGGGAGTACTGTGGGCTGTTTCACCTCTAGTAAGAGTAGTGGGGAGTACTGTGGGCTGTTTCACCTCTAGTAAGA
>NW_023493658.1:1699268-1761768 GCF_013265735.2 Oncorhynchus mykiss
AATTGCAGCCTTGTCTCACACCTCGACATTGTGAAAAAAATTCTGTTCTTTGGTTTTTGATTTTTATTGCACACTTGTTTTTTGTGTACATACATTTTATTAAGTCATACACCTTACCACCAAGCCCACTTTGTAGAATTTTGTAGAATAGCCCTTCATGCCAAATCGAATCAAATGCTTTTTTAAAGTCAATAAAGCAAGCAAAGATTTTGCCCTCTTTTTTTTGGTGGACGTGTTTATTAATTAGTGTGTGTAAGGTGTATATATGGTCAGTAGTGCGATGGTTAGGGAGAAAGCCAATTTGACATTTACTTATTACATTTTTTTCTTGAAGAAAGGTTTGAATTCTTGAATTCAAAATGCTACAGAAAATCTTTCCCAAGTTACTGTTGACGCAAATTCCCCTGTAATTATTGGGGTCTGATTTGTCTCCACTTTTGTGGATAGGGGAGATGAGCCCCTGGTTCCAGACATCAGGGAAGCAGCCAGAAGTTAAAACCATGTTGAACAATTTAAGCACAGCATTTTGCAACTCAGGTGTGCTGTTTTTCAGCATTTCATTTCTGATGTTGTCTACACCACAAGCCTTTTTTGATTTAATAGATTTTAGCTTTTCATTTAGTTCTTGTTGGGTTATTGGGTAATCTAATGGATTTTGGTTGTTTTTAATGACTGATTCTAGGATGTTCAATTTTTCTTTAATTTCTAATTGGTTCTGGTTTAAGTCTTTTTGTGGGATGTTTTTGTATAGATTATCAAAGTAAGTTTTCCAAATTCCTACATCTTGTATGGCTAATTCTTGTGGCTTTGATGTGCTTAAATTGTTCCACATGTCCCAGAACTGATTTTGGTCAATTGCGTTTTCAATTTCATCAAGTGTCTTGTTGGTATAATTCAATTTCTTGCATTTCAGTGTTTGTTTATACTGTTTCAGAGTTTCAAAGTATTCATATCGTAGCTCTGGGTTGTTTTGCTGCTTATGTTTTTTGTTTGACATTTGTCTTAGTTGTTTTCTAATTGTTTTACATTCATTATCAAACCATTTGTCAGAAACATTTTGATTTTTGCTTCTGATGTTGCATTGCTTTGGTTTTCTCAAATTTGCTTTCGATGCTGCTTTTTGGAATATGCAGTTGATGTTTTGGGTAGCTGAATTGACACCATCTTTATTGTTTTGGTACTGTGAGTTATTGAAAAACTGTATAGAGTTCATCATTTCATTTGAGTTCAATGTTTCAATGAATGCCTCTGCACTGTTTGGAGCCCATCTGAACGATTGGTTTATGTTGTAAAGTTTATTGGGCTGTTTTTTTGAATGAATATTGCCGGTTAATTTCTTCAGAAACACGTTGATCTGACTGTGATCTGACAATGGTGTCTGTGGTCTGACAGTGAATGCACTAATGGAGGAGGGGTCAATGTCAGTGATGGCATAATCGACTACACTTGTCCCAAGAGCTGAGCAGTAAGTAAACTGACCTAAAGAGTCCCCTCTGATTCTACCATTAAGCATGTACAGGCCTAAGGCTCGACAGAGATGTACTAACTCTTTTCCATTTTTGTTCAGTATTTGGTCAGGACTGTTTCTATTATTTATAATAGGGCTACTGTACAAGGCGGGGTGTCCAAATATGTGGTGGTTACCTCCCGCATCAGTGTAGTCAGGCTCAGAACCTGTTCTTGCATTGAAATCTCCACAAAGAAGCACTTTACCCTGCGCCTGAAATGTAATGATTTCTGTCTGGAGATTGTCAAAAAACTGATCATCATAATATGATGAATCTGAAGGAGGAGCATAAGCTGCACATATGTATACATCATTGTCACAATAGATTGTACCTTTGTTAAGTTTTAGCCAAATGTGAGTGGTACCTTTTTTCATTTCATTCAGTGCTAAGTCCTGCTTATGCCAAATGATGATTCCACCTGAGTCTCGGCCCCGTTTAACATTTTTATGTTTCTCTCTCTCTCTCTCTCTCTCTCTCTCTCTCTCTGTCTCTCTCC
The DNA here is from genome assembly GCF_013265735.2 of Oncorhynchus mykiss. NCBI lineage: Eukaryota > Metazoa > Chordata > Actinopteri > Salmoniformes > Salmonidae > Oncorhynchus > Oncorhynchus mykiss. Next base: position 1,701,273 of record NW_023493658.1, read on the forward strand.
CTCTCTCTCTCTCTCTCTCTCTGTCTCTCTCCCTCTCTCTCTCTCTCTCTCTCTCTCTCTCTCTCTCTCTGTCTCTCTCTCTGTCTCTCTCTCTCTCTCTCTGTCTCTCTCTCTGTCTCTCTGTCTTCCCCTCTCTCTCTCTGTCTCTCTGTCTTCCTCTCTCTCTCTCTCTCTCGCTCTCTCTGTCTTTCTCTCTCTCTCTGTCTCTCTCTCTGTCTTTCTCTCTCTCTCTCTGTCTTTCTCTCTCTCTCTCTCTGTCTCTCTCTCTGTCTTTCTCTCTCTCTCTCTCTGTCTCTCTCTCTCTCGCTCCCTCTCTCTCTCCCTCTCTCTCTCTGTCCTGGACTACTGCAGGAAGTAGTATTATTATGTTCTGGAATGTTGCATCCTGCTAAATATAGATCATCTGTTTCCGTTCTTCCTTTTCCCTCCCTCGTTCCCTTTCTCTGGTTGTTTAGTGGTTCTGTTCTATTTTCCTGAAATAGCCGCGGTGGTGTCATCACACGCACCTGGGAATTCAGCCTAAACGCTTCAGTCTTTTGTGTGTGATGCTTCCAGTCTTTTTCCTGAGTCTCGACCAGTTATCAAACGAGATCCTTACAGCCCTCTTACTGCGTCACAATGCAGATCCTACTGTGTGTGTGTCCCTGTTTGTGTGTGTGTGTGTGCCATGTCCATTTGTGTGGGTGTGTGTTTACACAACCTCCAGTTGTTGTAGCTGAGACAGACCATACGGTATATTTAAACCATGACATCACCACCAGTCCCTCCAATCGCAGACATGCTCCAGTAGTGTGGAGATAGAATGGATCAGTATATCACTGTATAGCACGTAATGAAGGTCCTGTTATATGTTATATGTTGGAGGGTTGTTAGCCCTGCTATATAGTTAGTATGTTATATGTTGGAGGGTTGTTAGCCCTGCTATATAGTTAGTATGTTATATGTTATATGTTGGAGGGTTGTTAGCCCTGCTATATAGTTAGTATGTTATATGTTGGAGGGTTGTTAGCCCTGCTATATAGTTAGTCTGTTATATGTTGGAGGGTTGTTAGCCCTGCTATATAGTTAGTATGTTATATGTTATATGTTGGGGGGTTGTTAGCCCTGCTATATAGTTAGTCTGTTATATGTTATATGTTGGGGGGTTGTTAGCCCTGCTATATAGTTAGTATGTTATATGTTGGAGGGTTGTTAGCCCTGCTATATAGTTAGTATGTTATATGTTGGGGGGTTGTTAGCCCTGCTATATAGTTAGTATGTTATATGTTGGAGGGTTGTTAGCCCTGCTATATAGTTAGTATGTTATATGTTGGAGGGTTGTTAGCCCTGCTATATAGTTAGTATGTTATATGTTGGGGGGTTGTTAGCCCTGCTATATAGTTAGTATGTTATATGTTAGAGGGTTGTTAGCCCTGCTATATAGTTAGTATGTTATATGTTATATGTTGGGGGGTTGTTAGCCCTGCTATATAGTTAGTATGTTATATGTTATATGTTGGGGGGTTGTTAGCCCTGCTATATAGTTAGTATGTTATATGTTAGAGGGTTGTTAGCCCTGCTATATAGTTAGTCTGTTATATGTTATATGTTGGGGGGTTGTTAGCCCTGCTATATAGTTAGTCTGTTATATGTTATATGTTGGGGGGTTGTTAGCCCTGCTATATAGTTAGTCTGTTATATGTTATATGTTGGGGGGTTGTTAGCCCTGCTATATAGTTAGTATGTTATATGTTGGGGGGTTGTTAGCCCTGCTATATAGTTAGTCTGTTATATGTTATATGGTGGAGGGTTGTTAGCCCTGCTATATAGTTAGTCTGTTATATGTTATATGTTGGGGGGTTGTTAGCCCTGCTATATAGTTAGTCTGTTATATGTTATATGTTAGAGGGTTGTTAGCCCTGCTATATAGTTAGTCTGTTATATGTTATATGTTGGGGGGTTGTTAGCCCTGCTATATAGTTAGTCTGTTATATGTTATATGGTGGAGGGTTGTTAGCCCTGCTATATAGTTAGTCTGTTATATGTTATATGTTGGGGGGTTGTTAGCCCTGCTATATAGTTAGTATGTTATATGTTGGGGGGTTGTTAGCCCTGCTATATAGTTAGTCTGTTATATGTTATATGGTGGAGGGTTGTTAGCCCTGCTATATAGTTAGTATGTTATATGTTGGAGGGTTGTTAGCCCTGCTATATAGTTAGTATGTTATATGTTGGAGGGTTGTTAGCCCTGCTATATAGTTAGTATGTTATATGTTATATGGTGGAGGGTTGTTAGCCCTGCTATATAGTTAGTCTGTTATATGTTATATGTTAGAGGGTTGTTAGCCCTGCTATATAGTTAGTATGTTATATGGTGGAGGGTTGTTAGCCCTGCTATATAGTTAGTCTGTTATATGTTATATGTTGGGGGGTTGTTAGCCCTGCTATATAGTTAGTATGTTATATGTTATATGTTGGGGGGTTGTTAGCCCTGCTATATAGTTAGTATGTTATATGTTATATGTTGGGGGGTTGTTAGCCCTGCTATATAGTTAGTCTGTTATATGTTATATGTTGGAGGGTTGTTAGCCCTGCTATATAGTTAGTCTGTTATATGTTGGGGGTTGTTAGCCCTGCTATATAGTTAGTCTGTTATATGTTATATGTTGGGGGGTTGTTAGCCCTGCTATATAGTTAGTATGTTATATGTTATATGTTGGGGGGTTGTTAGCCCTGCTATATAGTTAGTATGTTATATGTTATATGTTGGGGGGTTGTTAGCCCTGCTATATAGTTAGTATGTTATATGTTGGGGGGTTGTTAGCCCTGCTATATAGTTAGTATGTTATATGTTGGAGGGTTGTTAGCCCTGCTATATAGTTAGTCTGTTATATGTTGGAGGGTTGTTAGCCCTGCTATATAGTTAGTCTGTTATATGGTGGAGGGTTGTTAGCCCTGCTATATAGTTAGTCTGTTATATGTTATATGGTGGAGGGTTGTTAGCCCTGCTATATAGTTAGTCTGTTATATGTTATATGTTGGGGGGTTGTTAGCCCTGCTATATAGTTAGTATGTTATATGTTATATGGTGGAGGGTTGTTAGCCCTGCTATATAGTTAGTATGTTATATGTTAGAGGGTTGTTAGCCCTGCTATATAGTTAGTATGTTATATGTTATATGTTGGAGGGTTGTTAGCCCTGCTATATAGTTAGTATGTTATATGTTATATGTTGGGGGGTTGTTAGCCCTGCTATATAGTTAGTATGTTATATGTTGGAGGGTTGTTAGCCCTGCTATATAGTTAGTATGTTATATGTTGGAGGGTTGTTAGCCCTGCTATATAGTTAGTATGTTATATGTTGGAGGGTTGTTAGCCCTGCTATATAGTTAGTCTGTTATATGTTGGAGGGTTGTTAGCCCTGCTATATAGTTAGTATGTTATATGTTGGGGGGTTGTTAGCCCTGCTATATAGTTAGTCTGTTATATGTTATATGTTGGGGGGTTGTTAGCCCTGCTATATAGTTAGTCTGTTATATGTTATATGTTGGGGGGTTGTTAGCCCTGCTATATAGTTAGTATGTTATATGTTGGAGGGTTGTTAGCCCTGCTATATAGTTAGTATGTTATATGTTGGGGGGTTGTTAGCCCTGCTATATAGTTAGTATGTTATATGTTGGAGGGTTGTTAGCCCTGCTATATAGTTAGTATGTTATATGTTGGAGGGTTGTTAGCCCTGCTATATAGTTAGTATGTTATATGTTGGGGGGTTGTTAGCCCTGCTATATAGTTAGTATGTTATATGTTAGAGGGTTGTTAGCCCTGCTATATAGTTAGTATGTTATATGTTATATGTTGGGGGGTTGTTAGCCCTGCTATATAGTTAGTATGTTATATGTTATATGTTGGGGGGTTGTTAGCCCTGCTATATAGTTAGTATGTTATATGTTAGAGGGTTGTTAGCCCTGCTATATAGTTAGTCTGTTATATGTTATATGTTGGGGGGTTGTTAGCCCTGCTATATAGTTAGTCTGTTATATGTTATATGTTGGGGGGTTGTTAGCCCTGCTATATAGTTAGTCTGTTATATGTTATATGTTGGGGGGTTGTTAGCCCTGCTATATAGTTAGTATGTTATATGTTGGGGGGTTGTTAGCCCTGCTATATAGTTAGTCTGTTATATGTTATATGGTGGAGGGTTGTTAGCCCTGCTATATAGTTAGTCTGTTATATGTTATATGTTGGGGGGTTGTTAGCCCTGCTATATAGTTAGTCTGTTATATGTTATATGTTAGAGGGTTGTTAGCCCTGCTATATAGTTAGTCTGTTATATGTTATATGTTGGGGGGTTGTTAGCCCTGCTATATAGTTAGTCTGTTATATGTTATATGGTGGAGGGTTGTTAGCCCTGCTATATAGTTAGTCTGTTATATGTTATATGTTGGGGGGTTGTTAGCCCTGCTATATAGTTAGTATGTTATATGTTGGGGGGTTGTTAGCCCTGCTATATAGTTAGTCTGTTATATGTTATATGGTGGAGGGTTGTTAGCCCTGCTATATAGTTAGTATGTTATATGTTGGAGGGTTGTTAGCCCTGCTATATAGTTAGTATGTTATATGTTGGAGGGTTGTTAGCCCTGCTATATAGTTAGTATGTTATATGTTATATGGTGGAGGGTTGTTAGCCCTGCTATATAGTTAGTCTGTTATATGTTATATGTTAGAGGGTTGTTAGCCCTGCTATATAGTTAGTATGTTATATGGTGGAGGGTTGTTAGCCCTGCTATATAGTTAGTCTGTTATATGTTATATGTTGGGGGGTTGTTAGCCCTGCTATATAGTTAGTATGTTATATGTTATATGTTGGGGGGTTGTTAGCCCTGCTATATAGTTAGTATGTTATATGTTATATGTTGGGGGGTTGTTAGCCCTGCTATATAGTTAGTCTGTTATATGTTATATGTTGGAGGGTTGTTAGCCCTGCTATATAGTTAGTCTGTTATATGTTGGGGGTTGTTAGCCCTGCTATATAGTTAGTCTGTTATATGTTATATGTTGGGGGGTTGTTAGCCCTGCTATATAGTTAGTATGTTATATGTTATATGTTGGGGGGTTGTTAGCCCTGCTATATAGTTAGTATGTTATATGTTATATGTTGGGGGGTTGTTAGCCCTGCTATATAGTTAGTATGTTATATGTTGGGGGGTTGTTAGCCCTGCTATATAGTTAGTATGTTATATGTTGGAGGGTTGTTAGCCCTGCTATATAGTTAGTCTGTTATATGTTGGAGGGTTGTTAGCCCTGCTATATAGTTAGTCTGTTATATGGTGGAGGGTTGTTAGCCCTGCTATATAGTTAGTCTGTTATATGTTATATGGTGGAGGGTTGTTAGCCCTGCTATATAGTTAGTCTGTTATATGTTATATGTTGGGGGGTTGTTAGCCCTGCTATATAGTTAGTATGTTATATGTTATATGGTGGAGGGTTGTTAGCCCTGCTATATAGTTAGTATGTTATATGTTAGAGGGTTGTTAGCCCTGCTATATAGTTAGTATGTTATATGTTATATGTTGGAGGGTTGTTAGCCCTGCTATATAGTTAGTATGTTATATGTTATATGTTGGGGGGTTGTTAGCCCTGCTATATAGTTAGTCTGTTATATGTTGGAGGGTTGTTAGCCCTGCTATATAGTTAGTCTGTTATATGGTGGAGGGTTGTTAGCCCTGCTATATAGTTAGTCTGTTATATGTTATATGTTGGAGGGTTGTTAGCCCTGCTATATAGTTAGTATGTTATATGTTGGAGGGTTGTTAGCCCTGCTATATAGTTAGTCTGTTATATGTTGGAGGGTTGTTAGCCCTGCTATATAGTTAGTATGTTATATGTTGGAGGGTTGTTAGCCCTGCTATATAGTTAGTATGTTATATGTTATATGTTGGGGGGTTGTTAGCCCTGCTATATAGTTAGTCTGTTATATGGTGGAGGGTTGTTAGCCCTGCTATATAGTTAGTCTGTTATATGTTATATGTTGGAGGGTTGTTAGCCCTGCTATATAGTTAGTCTGTTATATGTTGGAGGGTTGTTAGCCCTGCTATATAGTTAGTATGTTATATGTTATATGTTGGAGGGTTGTTAGCCCTGCTATATAGTTAGTATGTTATATGTTATATGTTGGGGGGTTGTTAGCCCTGCTATATAGTTAGTATGTTATATGTTAGAGGGTTGTTAGCCCTGCTATATAGTTAGTCTGTTATATGTTATATGTTGGAGGGTTGTTAGCCCTGCTATATAGTTAGTCTGTTATATGTTGGAGGGTTGTTAGCCCTGCTATATAGTTAGTATGTTATATGTTATATGTTGGAGGGTTGTTAGCCCTGCTATATAGTTAGTATGTTATATGTTATATGGTGGAGGGTTGTTAGCCCTGCTATATAGTTAGTATGTTATATGTTATATGTTGGAGGGTTGTTAGCCCTGCTATATAGTTAGTCTGTTATATGTTGGAGGGTTGTTAGCCCTGCTATATAGTTAGTATGTTATATGTTATATGTTGGAGGGTTGTTAGCCCTGCTATATAGTTAGTATGTTATATGTTATATGGTGGAGGGTTGTTAGCCCTGCTATATAGTTAGTCTGTTATATGTTATATGTTGGAGGGTTGTTAGCCCTGCTATATAGTTAGTATGTTATATGTTATATGTTGGAGGGTTGTTAGCCCTGCTATATAGTTAGTATGTTATATGTTATATGTTGGGGGGTTGTTAGCCCTGCTATATAGTTAGTATGTTATATGTTAGAGGGTTGTTAGCCCTGCTATATAGTTAGTCTGTTATATGTTATATGTTGGAGGGTTGTTAGCCCTGCTATATAGTTAGTCTGTTATATGTTGGAGGGTTGTTAGCCCTGCTATATAGTTAGTATGTTATATGTTATATGTTGGAGGGTTGTTAGCCCTGCTATATAGTTAGTATGTTATATGTTATATGGTGGAGGGTTGTTAGCCCTGCTATATAGTTAGTATGTTATATGTTATATGTTGGAGGGTTGTTAGCCCTGCTATATAGTTAGTCTGTTATATGTTGGAGGGTTGTTAGCCCTGCTATATAGTTAGTATGTTATATGTTATATGTTGGAGGGTTGTTAGCCCTGCTATATAGTTAGTATGTTATATGTTATATGGTGGAGGGTTGTTAGCCCTGCTATATAGTTAGTCTGTTATATGTTATATGTTGGAGGGTTGTTAGCCCTGCTATATAGTTAGTATGTTATATGTTATATGTTGGAGGGTTGTTAGCCCTGCTATATAGTTAGTATGTTATATGTTATATGGTGGAGGGTTGTTAGCCCTGCTATATAGTTAGTCTGTTATATGTTATATGTTGGGGGGTTGTTAGCCCTGCTATATAGTTAGTCTGTTATATGTTGGGGGGTTGTTAGCCCTGCTATATAGTTAGTCTGTTATATGTTATATGTTGGGGGGTTGTTAGCCCTGCTATATAGTTAGTCTGTTATATGTTATATGTTGGGGGGTTGTTAGCCCTGCTATATAGTTAGTCTGTTATATGTTATATGTTGGAGGGTTGTTAGCCCTGCTATATAGTTAGTCTGTTATATGTTATATGTTGGAGGGTTGTTAGCCCTGCTATATAGTTAGTCTGTTATATGTTATATGTTGGAGGGTTGTTAGCCCTGCTATATAGTTAGTATGTTATATGTTGGAGGGTTGTTAGCCCTGCTATATAGTTAGTATGTTATATGTTATATGTTGGGGGGTTGTTAGCCCTGCTATATAGTTAGTATGTTATATGTTGGAGGGTTGTTAGCCCTGCTATATAGTTAGTCTGTTATATGTTGGAGGGTTGTTAGCCCTGCTATATAGTTAGTCTGTTATATGGTGGAGGGTTGTTAGCCCTGCTATATAGTTAGTCTGTTATATGTTATATGGTGGAGGGTTGTTAGCCCTGCTATATAGTTAGTATGTTATATGTTAGAGGGTTGTTAGCCCTGCTATATAGTTAGTATGTTATATGTTATATGGTGGAGGGTTGTTAGCCCTGCTATATAGTTAGTCTGTTATATGTTATATGTTGGAGGGTTGTTAGCCCTGCTATATAGTTAGTCTGTTATATGTTGGGGGGTTGTTAGCCCTGCTATATAGTTAGTATGTTATATGTTATATGTTGGGGGGTTGTTAGCCCTGCTATATAGTTAGTCTGTTATATGTTGGGGGGTTGTTAGCCCTGCTATATAGTTAGTCTGTTATATGTTATATGGTGGAGGGTTGTTAGCCCTGCTATATAGTTAGTATGTTATATGTTAGAGGGTTGTTAGCCCTGCTATATAGTTAGTATGTTATATGTTATATGGTGGAGGGTTGTTAGCCCTGCTATATAGTTAGTCTGTTATATGTTGGGGGGTTGTTAGCCCTGCTATATAGTTAGTATGTTATATGTTATATGTTGGGGGGTTGTTAGCCCTGCTATATAGTTAGTCTGTTATATGTTGGAGGGTTGTTAGCCCTGCTATATAGTTAGTATGTTATATGTTATATGTTGGAGGGTTGTTAGCCCTGCTATATAGTTAGTCTGTTATATGTTATATGGTGGAGGGTTGTTAGCCCTGCTATATAGTTAGTCTGTTATATGTTGGGGGGTTGTTAGCCCTGCTATATAGTTAGTCTGTTATATGTTGGAGGGTTGTTAGCCCTGCTATATAGTTAGTCTGTTATATGTTATATGGTGGAGGGTTGTTAGCCCTGCTATATAGTTAGTATGTTATATGTTGGAGGGTTGTTAGCCCTGCTATATAGTTAGTCTGTTATATGTTGGAGGGTTGTTAGCCCTGCTATATAGTTAGTATGTTATATGTTGGAGGGTTGTTAGCCCTGCTATATAGTTAGTCTGTTATATGTTGGAGGGTTGTTAGCCCTGCTATATAGTTAGTATGTTATATGTTGGGGGGTTGTTAGCCCTGCTATATAGTTAGTATGTTATATGTTATATGTTGGAGGGTTGTTAGCCCTGCTATATAGTTAGTATGTTATATGTTGGGGGGTTGTTAGCCCTGCTATATAGTTAGTCTGTTATATGTTATATGTTGGGGGTTGTTAGCCCTGCTATATAGTTAGTCTGTTATATGTTATATGTTGGAGGGTTGTTAGCCCTGCTATATAGTTAGTCTGTTATATGTTGGAGGGTTGTTAGCCCTGCTATATAGTTAGTATGTTATATGTTATATGTTGGAGGGTTGTTAGCCCTGCTATATAGTTAGTATGTTATATGTTGGAGGGTTGTTAGCCCTGCTATATAGTTAGTATGTTATATGGTGGAGGGTTGTTAGCCCTGCTATATAGTTAGTATGTTATATGGTGGAGGGTTGTTAGCCCTGCTATATAGTTAGTATGTTATATGTTGGAGGGTTGTTAGCCCTGCTATATAGTTAGTCTGTTATATGTTGGAGGGTTGTTAGCCCTGCTATATAGTTAGTCTGTTATATGTTATATGTTGGGGGGTTGTTAGCCCTGCTATATAGTTAGTCTGTTATATGTTGGGGGGTTGTTAGCCCTGCTATATAGTTAGTCTGTTATATGTTGGAGGGTTGTTAGCCCTGCTATATAGTTAGTCTGTTATATGTTGGAGGGTTGTTAGCCCTGCTATATAGTTAGTCTGTTATATGTTATATGTTGGGGGGTTGTTAGCCCTGCTATATAGTTAGTATGTTATATGTTGGAGGGTTGTTAGCCCTGCTATATAGTTAGTCTGTTATATGTTGGGGGTTGTTAGCCCTGCTATATAGTTAGTCTGTTATATGGTGGAGGGTTGTTAGCCCTGCTATATAGTTAGTCTGTTATATGTTATATGTTGGGGGGTTGTTAGCCCTGCTATATAGTTAGTATGTTATATGTTGGGGGTTGTTAGCCCTGCTATATAGTTAGTATGTTATATGTTATATGTTGGAGGGTTGTTAGCCCTGCTATATAGTTAGTATGTTATATGTTGGAGGGTTGTTAGCCCTGCTATATAGTTAGTCTGTTATATGTTATATGTTGGAGGGTTGTTAGCCCTGCTATATAGTTAGTATGTTATATGTTGGAGGGTTGTTAGCCCTGCTATATAGTTAGTCTGTTATATGTTATATGTTGGGGGGTTGTTAGCCCTGCTATATAGTTAGTCTGTTATATGTTATATGGTGGAGGGTTGTTAGCCCTGCTATATAGTTAGTCTGTTATATGGTGGAGGGTTGTTAGCCCTGCTATATAGTTAGTATGTTATATGTTGGGGGTTGTTAGCCCTGCTATATAGTTAGTCTGTTATATGTTATATGTTAGAGGGTTGTTAGCCCTGCTATATAGTTAGTCTGTTATATGTTATATGTTGGGGTGTTGTTAGCCCTGCTATATAGTTAGTATGTTATATGTTATATGTTGGAGGGTTGTTAGCCCTGCTATATAGTTAGTATGTTATATGTTGGAGGGTTGTTAGCCCTGCTATATAGTTAGTCTGTTATATGTTATATGTTGGGGGGTTGTTAGCCCTGCTATATAGTTAGTCTGTTATATGTTATATGGTGGAGGGTTGTTAGCCCTGCTATATAGTTAGTCTGTTATATGTTATATGTTGGAGGGTTGTTAGCCCTGCTATATAGTTAGTCTGTTATATGTTATATGTTGGGGGGTTGTTAGCCCTGCTATATAGTTAGTCTGTTATATGTTGGGGGGTTGTTAGCCCTGCTATATAGTTAGTCTGTTATATGGTGGAGGGTTGTTAGCCCTGCTATATAGTTAGTATGTTATATGTTGGAGGGTTGTTAGCCCTGCTATATAGTTAGTATGTTATATGTTGGAGGGTTGTTAGCCCTGCTATATAGTTAGTATGTTATATGGTGGAGGGTTGTTAGCCCTGCTATATAGTTAGTATGTTATATGTTGGAGGGTTGTTAGCCCTGCTATATAGTTAGTCTGTTATATGTTATATGTTGGAGGGTTGTTAGCCCTGCTATATAGTTAGTATGTTATATGTTGGAGGGTTGTTAACCCTGCTATATAGTTAGTCTGTTATATGGTGGGGGGTTGTTAACCCTGCTATATAGTTAGTATGTTATATGTTGGGGGGTTGTTAGCCCTGCTATATAGTTAGTCTGTTATATGTTGGGGGGTTGTTAGCCCTGCTATATAGTTAGTATGTTATATGTTGGGGGGTTGTTAGCCCTGCTATATAGTTAGTATGTTATATGTTGGAGGGTTGTTAACCCTGCTATATAGTTAGTCTGTTATATGGTGGGGGGTTGTTAACCCTGCTATATAGTTAGTATGTTATATGTTGGGGGGTTGTTAGCCCTGCTATATAGTTAGTCTGTTATATGTTATATGGTGGAGGGTTGTTAGCCCTGCTATATAGTTAGTATGTTATATGTTGGAGGGTTGTTAGCCCTGCTATATAGTTAGTCTGTTATATGTTATATGTTGGAGGGTTGTTAGCCCTGCTATATAGTTAGTATGTTATATGTTGGGGGGTTGTTAGCCCTGCTATATAGTTAGTCTGTTATATGTTATATGTTGGAGGGTTGTTAGCCCTGCTATATAGTTAGTATGTTATATGTTGGAGGGTTGTTAGCCCTGCTATATAGTTAGTATGTTATATGGTGGAGGGTTGTTAGCCCTGCTATATAGTTAGTATGTTATATGTTGGAGGGTTGTTAACCCTGCTATATAGTTAGTATGTTATATGTTATATGTTGGGGGGTTGTTAGCCCTGCTATATAGTTAGTCTGTTATATGTTATATGTTGGGGGGTTGTTAGCCCTGCTATATAGTTAGTATGTTATATGTTATATGTTGGGGGGTTGTTAGCCCTGCTATATAGTTAGTCTGTTATATGTTATATGTTGGGGGGTTGTTAGCCCTGCTATATAGTTAGTATGTTATATGTTATATGTTGGAGGGTTGTTAGCCCTGCTATATAGTTAGTATGTTATATGTTATATGTTGGGGGGTTGTTAGCCCTGCTATATAGTTAGTCTGTTATATGTTATATGGTGGAGGGTTGTTAGCCCTGCTATATAGTTAGTCTGTTATATGTTATATGTTGGAGGGTTGTTAGCCCTGCTATATAGTTAGTCTGTTATATGGTGGGGGGTTGTTAGCCCTGCTATATAGTTAGTCTGTTATATGTTATATGTTGGGGGGTTGTTAGCCCTGCTATATAGTTAGTATGTTATATGGTGGGGGGTTGTTAGCCCTGCTATATAGTTAGTCTGTTATATGGTGGGGGGTTGTTAGCCCTGCTATATAGTTAGTCTGTTATATGTTATATGGTGGGGGGTTGTTAGCCCTGCTATATAGTTAGTCTGTTATATGGTGGGGGGTTGTTAGCCCTGCTATATAGTTAGTCTGTTATATGTTATATGTTGGGGGGTTGTTAGCCCTGCTATATAGTTAGTATGTTATATGTTGGGGGGTTGTTAGCCCTGCTATATAGTTAGTCTGTTATATGGTGGGGGGTTGTTAGCCCTGCTATATAGTTAGTCTGTTATATGTTATATGTTGGAGGGTTGTTAGCCCTGCTATATAGTTAGTATGTTATATGTTGGGGGGTTGTTAGCCCTGCTATATAGTTAGTCTGTTATATGTTATATGTTGGAGGGTTGTTAGCCCTGCTATATAGTTAGTCTGTTATATGTTATATGTTGGAGGGTTGTTAGCCCTGCTATATAGTTAGTATGTTATATGTTGGGGGGTTGTTAGCCCTGCTATATAGTTAGTCTGTTATATGTTATATGTTGGAGGGTTGTTAGCCCTGCTATATAGTTAGTCTGTTATATGTTATATGTTGGAGGGTTGTTAGCCCTGCTATATAGTTAGTCTGTTATATGTTGGAGGGTTGTTAGCCCTGCTATATAGTTAGTCTGTTATATGTTATATGTTGGAGGGTTGTTAGCCCTGCTATATAGTTAGTCTGTTATATGGTGGGGGGTTGTTAGCCCTGCTATATAGTTAGTCTGTTATATGTTATATGGTGGGGGGTTGTTAGCCCTGCTATATAGTTAGTCTGTTATATGGTGGGGGGTTGTTAGCCCTGCTATATAGTTAGTCTGTTATATGTTATATGTTGGGGGGTTGTTAGCCCTGCTATATAGTTAGTATGTTATATGTTGGGGGGTTGTTAGCCCTGCTATATAGTTAGTCTGTTATATGGTGGGGGGTTGTTAGCCCTGCTATATAGTTAGTCTGTTATATGTTATATGTTGGAGGGTTGTTAGCCCTGCTATATAGTTAGTATGTTATATGTTGGGGGGTTGTTAGCCCTGCTATATAGTTAGTCTGTTATATGTTATATGTTGGAGGGTTGTTAGCCCTGCTATATAGTTAGTCTGTTATATGTTATATGTTGGAGGGTTGTTAGCCCTGCTATATAGTTAGTATGTTATATGTTGGGGGGTTGTTAGCCCTGCTATATAGTTAGTCTGTTATATGTTATATGTTGGAGGGTTGTTAGCCCTGCTATATAGTTAGTCTGTTATATGTTATATGTTGGAGGGTTGTTAGCCCTGCTATATAGTTAGTCTGTTATATGTTGGAGGGTTGTTAGCCCTGCTATATAGTTAGTATGTTATATGTTGGGGGGTTGTTAGCCCTGCTATATAGTTAGTCTGTTATATGTTATATGTTGGAGGGTTGTTAGCCCTGCTATATAGTTAGTCTGTTATATGTTATATGTTGGAGGGTTGTTAGCCCTGCTATATAGTTAGTCTGTTATATGTTGGAGGGTTGTTAGCCCTGCTATATAGTTAGTCTGTTATATGTTATATGTTGGAGGGTTGTTAGCCCTGCTATATAGTTAGTCTGTTATATGTTATATGGTGGGGGGTTGTTAGCCCTGCTATATAGTTAGTCTGTTATATGTTATATGGTGGAGGGTTGTTATCCCTGCTATATAGTTAGTCTGTTATATGTTGGAGGGTTGTTAGCCCTGCTATATAGTTAGTATGTTATATGTTATATGTTGGGGGGTTGTTAGCCCTGCTATATAGTTAGTCTGTTATATGTTGGAGGGTTGTTAGCCCTGCTATATAGTTAGTCTGTTATATGTTGGAGGGTTGTTAGCCCTGCTATATAGTTAGTATGTTATATGTTATATGTTGGAGGGTTGTTAGCCCTGCTATATAGTTAGTCTGTTATATGTTGGGGGGTTGTTAGCCCTGCTATATAGTTAGTCTGTTATATGTTGGAGGGTTGTTAGCCCTGCTATATAGTTAGTCTGTTATATGTTGGAGGGTTGTTAGCCCTGCTATATAGTTAGTCTGTTATATGTTATATGGTGGAGGGTTGTTAGCCCTGCTATATAGTTAGTCTGTTATATGTTATATGGTGGAGGGTTGTTAGCCCTGCTATATAGTTAGTCTGTTATATGTTATATGTTAGAGGGTTGTTAGCCCTGCTATATAGTTAGTCTGTTATATGGTGGAGGGTTGTTAGCCCTGCTATATAGTTAGTCTGTTATATGTTATATGGTGGAGGGTTGTTAGCCCTGCTATATAGTTAGTCTGTTATATGTTATATGTTAGAGGGTTGTTAGCCCTGCTATATAGTTAGTCTGTTATATGTTATATGTTGGAGGGTTGTTAGCCCTGCTATATAGTTAGTCTGTTATATGTTATATGTTAGAGGGTTGTTAGCCCTGCTATATAGTTAGTCTGTTATATGGTGGAGGGTTGTTAGCCCTGCTATATAGTTAGTCTGTTATATGTTATATGTTGGAGGGTTGTTAGCCCTGCTATATAGTTAGTCTGTTATATGTTGGGGGTTGTTAGCCCTGCTATATAGTTAGTCTGTTATATGTTATATGTTGGAGGGTTGTTAGCCCTGCTATATAGTTAGTCTGTTATATGTTGGGGGTTGTTAGCCCTGCTATATAGTTAGTCTGTTATATGTTATATGTTGGAGGGTTGTTAGCCCTGCTATATAGTTAGTCTGTTATATGTTGGGGGTTGTTAGCCCTGCTATATAGTTAGTCTGTTATATGTTATATGTTGGAGGGTTGTTAGCCCTGCTATATAGTTAGTCTGTTATATGTTGGGGGTTGTTAGCCCTGCTATATAGTTAGTATGTTATATGTTGGAGGGTTGTTAGCCCTGCTATATAGTTAGTCTGTTATATGGTGGAGGGTTGTTAGCCCTGCTATATAGTTAGTATGTTATATGTTATATGTTGGAGGGTTGTTAGCCCTGCTATATAGTTAGTCTGTTATATGTTGGGGGTTGTTAGCCCTGCTATATAGTTAGTCTGTTATATGTTATATGTTGGAGGGTTGTTAGCCCTGCTATATAGTTAGTCTGTTATATGTTGGGGGTTGTTAGCCCTGCTATATAGTTAGTCTGTTATATGTTGGAGGGTTGTTAGCCCTGCTATATAGTTAGTATGTTATATGTTGGAGGGTTGTTAGCCCTGCTATATAGTTAGTATGTTATATGGTGGAGGGTTGTTAGCCCTGCTATATAGTTAGTCTGTTATATGGTGGAGGGTTGTTAGCCCTGCTATATAGTTAGTCTGTTATATGGTGGAGGGTTGTTAGCCCTGCTATATAGTTAGTATGTTATATGGTGGGGGGTTGTTAGCCCTGCTATATAGTTAGTCTGTTATATGTTATATGTTGGAGGGTTGTTAGCCCTGCTATATAGTTAGTCTGTTATATGTTATATGTTGGAGGGTTGTTAGCCCTGCTATATAGTTAGTCTGTTATATGGTGGGGGGTTGTTAGCCCTGCTATATAGTTAGTCTGTTATATGTTATATGTTGGAGGGTTGTTAGCCCTGCTATATAGTTAGTCTGTTATATGTTGGAGGGTTGTTAGCCCTGCTATATAGTTAGTCTGTTATATGTTATATGTTGGAGGGTTGTTAGCCCTGCTATATAGTTAGTCTGTTATATGTTGGAGGGTTGTTAGCCCTGCTATATAGTTAGTATGTTATATGTTGGAGGGTTGTTAGCCCTGCTATATAGTTAGTCTGTTATATGTTATATGGTGGAGGGTTGTTAGCCCTGCTATATAGTTAGTCTGTTATATGTCATATGTTAGAGGGTTGTTAGCCCTGTTATATAGTTAGTCTGTTATATGTTGGGGGGTTGTTAGCCCTGCTATATAGTTAGTATGTTATATGTTATATGTTGGAGGGTTGTTAGCCCTGCTATATAGTTAGTATGTTATATGTTGGGGGGTTGTTAGCCCTGCTATATAGTTAGTCTGTTATATGTTATATGTTGGAGGGTTGTTAGCCCTGCTATATAGTTAGTCTGTTATATGTTGGGGGGTTGTTAGCCCTGTTATATAGTTAGTCTGTTATATGTCATATGTTAGAGGGTTGTTAGCCCTGTTATATAGTTAGTCTGTTATATGTTGGGGGGTTGTTAGCCCTGCTATATAGTTAGTCTGTTATATGTTATATGTTGGAGGGTTGTTAGCCCTGCTATATAGTTAGTCTGTTATATGTTGGGGGGTTGTTAGCCCTGCTATATAGTTAGTCTGTTATATGTTATATGTTGGAGGGTTGTTAGCCCTGCTATATAGTTAGTATGTTATATGTTATATGGTGGAGGGTTGTTAGCCCTGCTATATAGTTAGTATGTTATATGTTATATGTTAGAGGGTTGTTAGCCCTGCTATATAGTTAGTATGTTATATGGTGGAGGGTTGTTAGCCCTGCTATATAGTTAGTATGTTATATGTTAGAGGGTTGTTAGCCCTGCTATATAGTTAGTCTGTTATATGTTATATGTTAGAGGGTTGTTAGCCCTGCTATATAGTTAGTCTGTTATATGTTGGAGGGTTGTTAGCCCTGCTATATAGTTAGTATGTTATATGTTAGAGGGTTGTTAGCCCTGCTATATAGTTAGTATGTTATATGTTAGAGGGTTGTTAGCCCTGCTATATAGTTAGTATGTTATATGTTAGAGGGTTGTTAGCCCTGCTATATAGTTAGTCTGTTATATGTTGGGGGGTTGTTAGCCCTGCTATATAGTTAGTATGTTATATGTTATATGTTGGAGGGTTGTTAGCCCTGCTATATAGTTAGTCTGTTATATGTTATATGTTAGAGGGTTGTTAGCCCTGCTATATAGTTAGTATGTTATATGTTATATGTTGGAGGGTTGTTAGCCCTGCTATATAGTTAGTCTGTTATATGTTGGAGGGTTGTTAGCCCTGCTATATAGTTAGTCTGTTATATGTTATATGTTGGAGGGTTGTTAACCCTGCTATATAGTTAGTCTGTTATATGTTGGAGGGTTGTTAGCCCTGCTATATAGTTAGTCTGTTATATGTTATATGGTGGGGGGTTGTTAACCCTGCTATATAGTTAGTATGTTATATGTTAGAGGGTTGTTAGCCCTGCTATATAGTTAGTCTGTTATATGTTATATGTTGGAGGGTTGTTAGCCCTGCTATATAGTTAGTCTGTTATATGTTATATGTTGGAGGGTTGTTAACCCTGCTATATAGTTAGTCTGTTATATGTTGGAGGGTTGTTAGCCCTGCTATATAGTTAGTATGTTATATGTTGGAGGGTTGTTAGCCCTGCTATATAGTTAGTCTGTTATATGTTATATGGTGGAGGGTTGTTAGCCCTGCTATATAGTTAGTCTGTTATATGGTGGAGGGTTGTTAGCCCTGCTATATAGTTAGTCTGTTATATGTTATATGTTGGAGGGTTGTTAGCCCTGCTATATAGTTAGTCTGTTATATGGTGGAGGGTTGTTAGCCCTGCTATATAGTTAGTCTGTTATATGTTATATGTTGGGGGTTGTTAGCCCTGCTATATAGTTAGTATGTTATATGGTGGAGGGTTGTTAGCCCTGCTATATAGTTAGTCTGTTATATGTTATATGTTGGAGGGTTGTTAGCCCTGCTATATAGTTAGTCTGTTATATGTTATATGTTGGGGGTTGTTAGCCCTGCTATATAGTTAGTCTGTTATATGTTGGAGGGTTGTTAGCCCTGCTATATAGTTAGTCTGTTATATGTTGGGGGGTTGTTAGCCCTGCTATATAGTTAGTATGTTATATGTTATATGTTGGAGGGTTGTTAGCCCTGCTATATAGTTAGTATGTTATATGTTGGAGGGTTGTTAGCCCTGCTATATAGTTAGTCTGTTATATGTTATATGGTGGAGGGTTGTTAGCCCTGCTATATAGTTAGTCTGTTATATGTTATATGGTGGAGGGTTGTTAGCCCTGCTATATAGTTAGTCTGTTATATGTTGGAGGGTTGTTAGCCCTGCTATATAGTTAGTCTGTTATATGGTGGAGGGTTGTTAGCCCTGCTATATAGTTAGTCTGTTATATGTTATATGTTGGAGGGTTGTTAGCCCTGCTATATAGTTAGTCTGTTATATGTTATATGGTGGAGGGTTGTTAGCCCTGCTATATAGTTAGTCTGTTATATGTTGGAGGGTTGTTAGCCCTGCTATATAGTTAGTCTGTTATATGTTGGGGGGTTGTTAGCCCTGCTATATAGTTAGTATGTTATATGTTATATGTTGGAGGGTTGTTAGCCCTGCTATATAGTTAGTATGTTATATGTTGGAGGGTTGTTAGCCCTGCTATATAGTTAGTCTGTTATATGTTATATGGTGGAGGGTTGTTAGCCCTGCTATATAGTTAGTCTGTTATATGTTATATGGTGGAGGGTTGTTAGCCCTGCTATATAGTTAGTCTGTTATATGTTGGAGGGTTGTTAGCCCTGCTATATAGTTAGTCTGTTATATGGTGGAGGGTTGTTAGCCCTGCTATATAGTTAGTCTGTTATATGTTATATGTTGGGGGTTGTTAGCCCTGCTATATAGTTAGTATGTTATATGGTGGAGGGTTGTTAGCCCTGCTATATAGTTAGTCTGTTATATGTTATATGTTGGAGGGTTGTTAGCCCTGCTATATAGTTAGTCTGTTATATGTTATATGTTGGGGGTTGTTAGCCCTGCTATATAGTTAGTCTGTTATATGTTGGAGGGTTGTTAGCCCTGCTATATAGTTAGTCTGTTATATTTTGGGGGGTTGTTAGCCCTGCTATATAGTTAGTATGTTATATGTTATATGTTGGAGGGTTGTTAGCCCTGCTATATAGTTAGTATGTTATATGTTGGAGGGTTGTTAGCCCTGCTATATAGTTAGTCTGTTATATGTTATATGGTGGAGGGTTGTTAGCCCTGCTATATAGTTAGTCTGTTATATGTTATATGGTGGAGGGTTGTTAGCCCTGCTATATAGTTAGTCTGTTATATGTTGGAGGGTTGTTAGCCCTGCTATATAGTTAGTCTGTTATATGGTGGAGGGTTGCTAGCCCTGCTATATAGTTAGTCTCTTATATGTTATATGTTGGAGGGTTGTTAGCCCTGCTATATAGTTAGTCTGTTATATGTTATATGGTGGAGGGTTGTTAGCCCTGCTATATAGTTAGTCTGTTATATGTTGGAGGGTTGTTAGCCCTGCTATATAGTTAGTCTGTTATATGGTGGAGGGTTGTTAGCCCTGCTATATAGTTAGTCTGTTATATGTTGGGGGGTTGTTAGCCCTGCTATATAGTTAGTCTGTTATATGTTATATGGTGGAGGGTTGTTAGCCCTGCTATATAGTTAGTCTGTTATATGTTATATGGTGGAGGGTTGTTAACCCTGCTATATAGTTAGTCTGTTATATGTTATATGTTGGGGGGTTGTTAGCCCTGCTATATAGTTAGTCTGTTATATGTTATATGTTGGAGGGTTGTTAGCCCTGCTATATAGTTAGTCTGTTATATGTTATATGTTGGGGGGTTGTTAGCCCTGCTATATAGTTAGTCTGTTATATGTTGGGGGGTTGTTAGCCCTGCTATATAGTTAGTATGTTATATGTTATATGTTGGAGGGTTGTTAGCCCTGCTATATAGTTAGTCTGTTATATGTTATATGTTAGAGGGTTGTTAGCCCTGCTATATAGTTAGTATGTTATATGTTATATGGTGGAGGGTTGTTAGCCCTGCTATATAGTTAGTATGTTATATGTTATATGTTGGGGGGTTGTTAGCCCTGCTATATAGTTAGTATGTTATATGTTATATGTTAGAGGGTTGTTAGCCCTGCTATATAGTTAGTATGTTATATGTTATATGTTGGGGGGTTGTTAGCCCTGCTATATAGTTAGTCTGTTATATGTTATATGTTAGAGGGTTGTTAGCCCTGCTATATAGTTAGTATGTTATATGTTATATGTTGGAGGGTTGTTAGCCCTGCTATATAGTTAGTCTGTTATATGTTGGAGGGTTGTTAGCCCTGCTATATAGTTAGTCTGTTATATGTTATATGTTGGAGGGTTGTTAACCCTGCTATATAGTTAGTCTGTTATATGTTGGAGGGTTGTTAGCCCTGCTATATAGTTAGTCTGTTATATGTTATATGGTGGGGGGTTGTTAACCCTGCTATATAGTTAGTATGTTATATGTTAGAGGGTTGTTAGCCCTGCTATATAGTTAGTCTGTTATATGTTATATGTTGGAGGGTTGTTAGCCCTGCTATATAGTTAGTCTGTTATATGTTATATGTTGGAGGGTTGTTAACCCTGCTATATAGTTAGTCTGTTATATGTTGGAGGGTTGTTAGCCCTGCTATATAGTTAGTATGTTATATGTTGGAGGGTTGTTAGCCCTGCTATATAGTTAGTCTGTTATATGTTATATGGTGGAGGGTTGTTAGCCCTGCTATATAGTTAGTCTGTTATATGGTGGAGGGTTGTTAGCCCTGCTATATAGTTAGTCTGTTATATGTTATATGTTGGAGGGTTGTTAGCCCTGCTATATAGTTAGTCTGTTATATGGTGGAGGGTTGTTAGCCCTGCTATATAGTTAGTCTGTTATATGTTATATGTTGGGGGTTGTTAGCCCTGCTATATAGTTAGTATGTTATATGGTGGAGGGTTGTTAGCCCTGCTATATAGTTAGTCTGTTATATGTTGGGGGGTTGTTAGCCCTGCTATATAGTTAGTATGTTATATGTTATATGTTGGAGGGTTGTTAGCCCTGCTATATAGTTAGTCTGTTATATGTTATATGTTAGAGGGTTGTTAGCCCTGCTATATAGTTAGTATGTTATATGTTATATGTTGGAGGGTTGTTAGCCCTGCTATATAGTTAGTCTGTTATATGTTGGAGGGTTGTTAGCCCTGCTATATAGTTAGTCTGTTATATGTTATATGTTGGAGGGTTGTTAACCCTGCTATATAGTTAGTCTGTTATATGTTGGAGGGTTGTTAGCCCTGCTATATAGTTAGTCTGTTATATGTTATATGGTGGGGGATTGTTAGCCCTGCTATATAGTTAGTCTGTTATATGTTATATGTTGGAGGGTTGTTAGCCCTGCTATATAGTTAGTCTGTTATATGTTATATGGTGGAGGGTTGTTAGCCCTGCTACATAGTTAGTCTGTTATATGTTGGAGGGTTGTTAGCCCTGCTATATAGTTAGTCTGTTATATGGTGGAGGGTTGTTAGCCCTGCTATATAGTTAGTCTGTTATATGTTGGGGGGTTGTTAGCCCTGCTATATAGTTAGTCTGTTATATGTTATATGGTGGAGGGTTGTTAGCCCTGCTATATAGTTAGTCTGTTATATGTTGGGGGGTTGTTAGCCCTGCTATATAGTTAGTCTGTTATATGTTGGGGGGTTGTTAGCCCTGCTATATAGTTAGTATGTTATATGTTATATGTTGGAGGGTTGTTAGCCCTGCTATATAGTTAGTCTGTTATATGTTATATGTTAGAGGGTTGTTAGCCCTGCTATATAGTTAGTATGTTATATGTTATATGTTGGGGGGTTGTTAGCCCTGCTATATAGTTAGTATGTTATATGTTATATGTTAGAGGGTTGTTAGCCCTGCTATATAGTTAGTATGTTATATGTTATATGTTGGGGGGTTGTTAGCCCTGCTATATAGTTAGTCTGTTATATGTTATATGTTGGAGGGTTGTTAGCCCTGCTATATAGTTAGTCTGTTATATGTTGGAGGGTTGTTAGCCCTGCTATATAGTTAGTCTGTTATATGTTATATGTTGGAGGGTTGTTAACCCTGCTATATAGTTAGTCTGTTATATGTTGGAGGGTTGTTAGCCCTGCTATATAGTTAGTCTGTTATATGTTATATGGTGGGGGGTTGTTAACCCTGCTATATAGTTAGTATGTTATATGTTAGAGGGTTGTTAGCCCTGCTATATAGTTAGTCTGTTATATGTTATATGTTGGAGGGTTGTTAACCCTGCTATATAGTTAGTCTGTTATATGTTATATGTTAGAGGGTTGTTAACCCTGCTATATAGTTAGTCTGTTATATGTTATATGTTAGAGGGTTGTTAGCCCTGCTATATAGTTAGTCTGTTATATGTTATATGTTAGAGGGTTGTTAGCCCTGCTATATAGTTAGTCTGTTATATGTTATATGTTGGAGGGTTGTTAGCCCTGCTATATAGTTAGTCTGTTATATGTTAGAGGGTTGTTAGCCCTGCTATATAGTTAGTCTGTTATATGTTATATGTTGGAGGGTTGTTAGCCCTGCTATATAGTTAGTATGTTATATGTTAGAGGGTTGTTAGCCCTGCTATATAGTTAGTCTGTTATATGTTATATGTTAGAGGGTTGTTAGCCCTGCTATATAGTTAGTCTGTTATATGTTATATGTTGGAGGGTTGTTAGCCCTGCTATATAGTTAGTCTGTTATATGTTATATGTTGGAGGGTTGTTAACCCTGCTATATAGTTAGTCTGTTATATGTTGGAGGGTTGTTAGCCCTGCTATATAGTTAGTATGTTATATGTTGGAGGGTTGTTAGCCCTGCTATATAGTTAGTCTGTTATATGTTATATGGTGGAGGGTTGTTAGCCCTGCTATATAGTTAGTCTGTTATATGGTGGAGGGTTGTTAGCCCTGCTATATAGTTAGTCTGTTATATGTTATATGTTGGAGGGTTGTTAGCCCTGCTATATAGTTAGTCTGTTACATGGTGGAGGGTTGTTAGCCCTGCTATATAGTTAGTCTGTTATATGTTATATGTTGGGGGTTGTTAGCCCTGCTATATAGTTAGTATGTTATATGGTGGAGGGTTGTTAGCCCTGCTATATAGTTAGTCTGTTATATGTTGGGGGGTTGTTAGCCCTGCTATATAGTTAGTATGTTATATGTTATATGTTGGAGGGTTGTTAGCCCTGCTATATAGTTAGTCTGTTATATGTTATATGTTAGAGGGTTGTTAGCCCTGCTATATAGTTAGTATGTTATATGTTATATGTTGGAGGGTTGTTAGCCCTGCTATATAGTTAGTCTGTTATATGTTGGAGGGTTGTTAGCCCTGCTATATAGTTAGTCTGTTATATGTTATATGTTGGAGGGTTGTTAACCCTGCTATATAGTTAGTCTGTTATATGTTGGAGGGTTGTTAGCCCTGCTATATAGTTAGTCTGTTATATGTTATATGGTGGGGGGTTGTTAACCCTGCTATATAGTTAGTATGTTATATGTTAGAGGGTTGTTAGCCCTGCTATATAGTTAGTCTGTTATATGTTATATGTTGGAGGGTTGTTAGCCCTGCTATATAGTTAGTCTGTTATATGTTATATGTTGGAGGGTTGTTAACCCTGCTATATAGTTAGTCTGTTATATGTTGGAGGGTTGTTAGCCCTGCTATATAGTTAGTATGTTATATGTTGGAGGGTTGTTAGCCCTGCTATATAGTTAGTCTGTTATATGTTATATGGTGGAGGGTTGTTAGCCCTGCTATATAGTTAGTCTGTTATATGGTGGAGGGTTGTTAGCCCTGCTATATAGTTAGTCTGTTATATGTTATATGTTGGAGGGTTGTTAGCCCTGCTATATAGTTAGTCTGTTATATGGTGGAGGGTTGTTAGCCCTGCTATATAGTTAGTCTGTTATATGTTATATGTTGGGGGTTGTTAGCCCTGCTATATAGTTAGTATGTTATATGGTGGAGGGTTGTTAGCCCTGCTATATAGTTAGTCTTTTATATGTTATATGTTGGAGGGTTGTTAGCCCTGCTATATAGTTAGTCTGTTATATGTTATATGTTGGGGGTTGTTAGCCCTGCTATATAGTTAGTCTGTTATATGTTGGAGGGTTGTTAGCCCTGCTATATAGTTAGTCTGTTATATGTTGGGGGGTTGTTAGCCCTGCTATATAGTTAGTATGTTATATGTTATATGTTGGAGGGTTGTTAGCCCTGCTATATAGTTAGTCTGTTATATGTTATATGTTGGGGGGTTGTTAGCCCTGCTATATAGTTAGTCTGTTATATGTTGGGGGGATGTTAGCCCTGCTATATAGTTAGTATGTTATATGTTATATGTTGGAGGGTTGTTAGCCCTGCTATATAGTTAGTATGTTATATGTTGGAGGGTTGTTAGCCCTGCTATATAGTTAGTCTGTTATATGTTATATGGTGGAGGGTTGTTAGCCCTGCTATATAGTTAGTCTGTTATATGTTATATGGTGGAGGGTTGTTAGCCCTGCTATATAGTTAGTCTGTTATATGTTGGAGGGTTGTTAGCCCTGCTATATAGTTAGTCTGTTATATGGTGGAGGGTTGTTAGCCCTGCTATATAGTTAGTCTGTTATATGTTATATGTTGGAGGGTTGTTAGCCCTGCTATATAGTTAGTCTGTTATATGTTATATGGTGGAGGGTTGTTAGCCCTGCTATATAGTTAGTCTGTTATATGTTGGAGGGTTGTTAGCCCTGCTATATAGTTAGTCTGTTATATGGTGGAGGGTTGTTAGCCCTGCTATATAGTTAGTCTGTTATATGTTGGGGGGTTGTTAGCCCTGCTATATAGTTAGTCTGTTATATGTTATATGGTGGAGGGTTGTTAGCCCTGCTATATAGTTAGTCTGTTATATGTTATATGGTGGAGGGTTGTTAACCCTGCTATATAGTTAGTCTGTTATATGTTATATGTTGGGGGGTTGTTAGCCCTGCTATATAGTTAGTCTGTTATATGTTATATGTTGGAGGGTTGTTAGCCCTGCTATATAGTTAGTCTGTTATATGTTATATGTTGGGGGGTTGTTAGCCCTGCTATATAGTTAGTATGTTATATGTTATATGTTAGAGGGTTGTTAGCCCTGCTATATAGTTAGTATGTTATATGGTGGAGGGTTGTTAGCCCTGCTATATAGTTAGTCTGTTATATGTTGGGGGTTGTTAGCCCTGCTATATAGTTAGTATGTTATATGTTATATGTTGGAGGGTTGTTAGCCCTGCTATATAGTTAGTCTGTTATATGTTGGGGGTTGTTAGCCCTGCTATATAGTTAGTCTGTTATATGGTGGGGGGTTGTTAGCCCTGCTATATAGTTAGTCTGTTATATGTTATATGGTGGAGGGTTGTTAGCCCTGCTATATAGTTAGTCTGTTATATGTTGGAGGGTTGTTAGCCCTGCTATATAGTTAGTCTGTTATATGTTGGAGGGTTGTTAGCCCTGCTATATAGTTAGTATGTTATATGTTATATGGTGGAGGGTTGTTAGCCCTGCTATATAGTTAGTATGTTATATGTTATATGGTGGAGGGTTGTTAGCCCTGCTATATAGTTAGTCTGTTATATGTTATATGTTGGAGGGTTGTTAGCCCTGCTATATAGTTAGTCTGTTATATGGTGGAGGGTTGTTAGCCCTGCTATATAGTTAGTCTGTTATATGTTGGGGGGTTGTTAGCCCTGCTATATAGTTAGTCTGTTATATGTTATATGGTGGAGGGTTGTTAGCCCTGCTATATAGTTAGTCTGTTATATGTTATATGTTGGAGGGTTGTTAGCCCTGCTATATAGTTAGTCTGTTATATGTTGGAGGGTTGTTAGCCCTGCTATATAGTTAGTCTGTTATATGGTGGAGGGTTGTTAGCCCTGCTATATAGTTAGTCTGTTATATGTTATATGTTGGAGGGTTGTTAGCCCTGCTATATAGTTAGTCTGTTATATGTTGGAGGGTTGTTAGCCCTGCTATATAGTTAGTCTGTTATATGTTGGAGGGTTGTTAGCCCTGCTATATAGTTAGTATGTTATATGTTATATGTTGGAGGGTTGTTAGCCCTGCTATATAGTTAGTATGTTATATGTTATATGGTGGAGGGTTGTTAGCCCTGCTATATAGTTAGTATGTTATATGTTATATGTTGGAGGGTTGTTAGCCCTGCTATATAGTTAGTCTGTTATATGTTATATGTTGGGGGGTTGTTAGCCCTGCTATATAGTTAGTCTGTTATATGTTATATGTTGGGGGGTTGTTAGCCCTGCTATATAGTTAGTCTGTTATATGTTATATGTTGGAGGGTTGTTAGCCCTGCTATATAGTTAGTCTGTTATATGTTGGAGGGTTGTTAGCCCTGCTATATAGTTAGTATGTTATATGTTATATGTTGGAGGGTTGTTAGCCCTGCTATATAGTTAGTCTGTTATATGTTATATGTTGGAGGGTTGTTAGCCCTGCTATATAGTTAGTCTGTTATATGTTAGAGGGTTGTTAGCCCTGCTATATAGTTAGTATGTTATATGGTGGAGGGTTGTTAGCCCTGCTATATAGTTAGTCTGTTATATGTTATATGTTAGAGGGTTGTTAGCCCTGCTATATAGTTAGTCTGTTATATGGTGGAGGGTTGTTAGCCCTGCTATATAGTTAGTCTGTTATATGTTATATGTTAGAGGGTTGTTAGCCCTGCTATATAGTTAGTCTGTTATATGTTATATGTTAGAGGGTTGTTAGCCCTGCTATATAGTTAGTCTGTTATATGGTGGAGGGTTGTTAGCCCTGCTATATAGTTAGTCTGTTATATGTTATATGTTGGGGGGTTGTTAGCCCTGCTATATAGTTAGTATGTTATATGTTGGAGGGTTGTTAGCCCTGCTATATAGTTAGTCTGTTATATGTTATATGTTAGAGGGTTGTTAGCCCTGCTATATAGTTAGTCTGTTATATGTTGGAGGGTTGTTAGCCCTGCTATATAGTTAGTATGTTATATGTTGGGGGGTTGTTAGCCCTGCTATATAGTTAGTCTGTTATATGTTATATGTTGGAGGGTTGTTAGCCCTGCTATATAGTTAGTCTGTTATATGTTATATGTTGGAGGGTTGTTAGCCCTGCTATATAGTTAGTCTGTTATATGTTATATGTTGGAGGGTTGTTAGCCCTGCTATATAGTTAGTCTGTTATATGTTATATGGTGGAGGGTTGTTAGCCCTGCTATATAGTTAGTCTGTTATATGTTATATGTTGGAGGGTTGTTAGCCCTGCTATATAGTTAGTCTGTTATATGTTATATGTTGGAGGGTTGTTAGCCCTGCTATATAGTTAGTCTGTTAGTATATTATATGTTGGGGGGTTGTTAGCCCTGCTATATAGTTAGTCTGTTATATGTTATATGTTGGAGGGTTGTTAGCCCTGCTATATAGTTAGTCTGTTATATGGTGGGGGGTTGTTAGCCCTGCTATATAGTTAGTCTGTTATATGTTATATGTTGGAGGGTTGTTAGCCCTGCTATATAGTTAGTCTGTTATATGTTGGGGGTTGTTAGCCCTGCTATATAGTTAGTATGTTATATGTTGGAGGGTTGTTAGCCCTGCTATATAGTTAGTCTGTTATATGTTATATGTTAGAGGGTTGTTAGCCCTGCTATATAGTTAGTCTGTTATATGTTGGAGGGTTGTTAGCCCTGCTATATAGTTAGTATGTTATATGTTGGGGGGTTGTTAGCCCTGCTATATAGTTAGTCTGTTATATGTTATATGTTGGAGGGTTGTTAGCCCTGCTATATAGTTAGTCTGTTATATGTTATATGTTGGAGGGTTGTTAGCCCTGCTATATAGTTAGTATGTTATATGGTGGAGGGTTGTTAGCCCTGCTATATAGTTAGTCTGTTATATGTTATATGTCGGAGGGTTGTTAGCCCTGCTATATAGTTAGTATGTTATATGGTGGGGGGTTGTTAGCCCTGCTATATAGTTAGTCTGTTATATGTTATATGTTGGAGGGTTGTTAGCCCTGCTATATAGTTAGTCTGTTATATGTTGGAGGGTTGTTAGCCCTGCTATATAGTTAGTATGTTATATGTTGGGGGGTTGTTAGCCCTGCTATATAGTTAGTCTGTTATATGTTGGAGGGTTGTTAGCCCTGCTATATAGTTAGTCTGTTATATGGTGGGGGGTTGTTAGCCCTGCTATATAGTTAGTCTGTTATATGTTATATGTTGGAGGGTTGTTAGCCCTGCTATATAGTTAGTCTGTTATATGTTGGGGGTTGTTAGCCCTGCTTTATAGTTAGTCTGTTATATGTTATATGTTAGAGGGTTGTTAGCCCTGCTATATAGTTAGTCTGTTATATGTTGGGGGTTGTTAGCCCTGCTATATAGTTAGTCTGTTATATGTTATATGTTGGAGGGTTGTTAGCCCTGCTATATAGTTAGTCTGTTATATGTTATATGTTGGAGGGTTGTTAGCCCTGCTATATAGTTAGTCTGTTATATGTTATATGTTGGAGGGTTGTTAGCCCTGCTATATAGTTAGTCTGTTATATGTTATATGTTGGAGGGTTGTTAGCCCTGCTATATAGTTAGTCTGTTATATGTTATATGTTGGAGGGTTGTTAGCCCTGCTATATAGTTAGTCTGTTATATGGTGGGGGGTTGTTAGCCCTGCTATATAGTTAGTCTGTTATATGTTATATGGTGGAGGGTTGTTAGCCCTGCTATATAGTTAGTCTGTTATATGTTGGGGGGTTGTTAGCCCTGCTATATAGTTAGTCTGTTATATGTTATATGGTGGAGGGTTGTTAGCCCTGCTATATAGTTAGTATGTTATATGTTGGGGGGTTGTTAGCCCTGCTATATAGTTAGTCTGTTATATGGTGGAGGGTTGTTAGCCCTGCTATATAGTTAGTCTGTTATATGTTATATGTTGGAGGGTTGTTAGCCCTGCTATATAGTTAGTCTGTTATATGTTGGAGGGTTGTTAGCCCTGCTATATAGTTAGTCTGTTATATGGTGGGGGGTTGTTAGCCCTGCTATATAGTTAGTCTGTTATATGTTGGAGGGTTGTTAACCCTGCTATATAGTTAGTCTGTTATATGTTGGAGGGTTGTTAGCCCTGCTATATAGTTAGTCTGTTATATGTTGGGGGGTTGTTAGCCCTGCTATATAGTTAGTATGTTATATGTTGGGGGGTTGTTAGCCCTGCTATATAGTTAGTATGTTATATGTTGGGGGGTTGTTAGCCCTGCTATATAGTTAGTCTGTTATATGTTGGGGGGTTGTTAGCCCTGCTATATAGTTAGTCTGTTATATGTTGGGGGGTTGTTAGCCCTGCTATATAGTTAGTCTGTTATATGTTGGGGGGTTGTTAGCCCTGCTATATAGTTAGTATGTTATATGTTATATGGTGGAGGGTTGTTAGCCCTGCTATATAGTTAGTATGTTATATGTTGGGGGTTGTTAGCCCTGCTATATAGTTAGTCTGTTATATGTTATATGTTGGGGGTTGTTAGCCCTGCTATATAGTTAGTCTGTTATATGTTATATGGTGGAGGGTTGTTAGCCCTGCTATATAGTTAGTCTGTTATATGTTATATGGTGGAGGGTTGTTAGCCCTGCTATATAGTTAGTCTGTTATATGTTGGGGGGTTGTTAGCCCTGCTATATAGTTAGTATGTTATATGTTATATGTTGGGGGGTTATTAGTCCTGCTATATAGTTAGTATGTTATATGGTGGAGGGTTGTTAGCCCTGCTATATAGTTAGTATGTTATATGTTGGGGGGTTGTTAGCCCTGCTATATAGTTAGTCTGTTATATGGTGGAGGGTTGTTAGCCCTGCTATATAGTTAGTCTGTTATATGGTGGAGGGTTGTTAGCCCTGCTATATAGTTAGTCTGTTATATGGTGGAGGGTTGTTAGCCCTGCTATATAGTTAGTCTGTTATATGTTGGGGGGTTGTTAGCCCTGCTATATAGTTAGTCTGTTATATGTTGGGGGTTGTTAGCCCTGCTATATAGTTAGTCTGTTATATGTTATATGGTGGAGGGTTGTTAGCCCTGCTATATAGTTAGTCTGTTATATGTTATATGTTGGAGGGTTGTTAGCCCTGCTATATAGTTAGTCTGTTATATGTTGGAGGGTTGTTAGCCCTGCTATATAGTTAGTCTGTTATATGTTGGGGGGTTGTTAGCCCTGCTATATAGTTAGTCTGTTATATGTTATATGTTGGAGGGTTGTTAGCCCTGCTATATAGTTAGTCTGTTATATGGTGGAGGGTTGTTAGCCCTGCTATATAGTTAGTCTGTTATATGGTGGAGGGTTGTTAGCCCTGCTATATAGTTAGTATGTTATATGTTGGGGGGTTGTTAGCCCTGCTATATAGTTAGTCTGTTATATGTTATATGGTGGAGGGTTGTTAGCCCTGCTATATAGTTAGTCTGTTATATGTTATATGTTGGGGGGTTGTTAGCCCTGCTATATAGTTAGTCTGTTATATGTTATATGTTGGAGGGTTGTTAGCCCTGCTATATAGTTAGTATGTTATATGGTGGAGGGTTGTTAGCCCTGCTATATAGTTAGTCTGTTATATGGTGGAGGGTTGTTAGCCCTGCTATATAGTTAGTATGTTATATGTTGGAGGGTTGTTAGCCCTGCTATATAGTTAGTATGTTATATGTTAGAGGGTTGTTAGCCCTGCTATATAGTTAGTCTGTTATATGTTGGAGGGTTGTTAGCCCTGCTATATAGTTAGTCTGTTATATGGTGGAGGGTTGTTAGCCCTGCTATATAGTTAGTATGTTATATGTTGGGGGGTTGTTAGCCCTGCTATATAGTTAGTCTGTTATATGTTATATGTTGGAGGGTTGTTAGCCCTGCTATATAGTTAGTATGTTATATGGTGGAGGGTTGTTAGCCCTGCTATATAGTTAGTATGTTATATGGTGGAGGGTTGTTAGCCCTGCTATATAGTTAGTCTGTTATATGTTGGAGGGTTGTTAGCCCTGCTATATAGTTAGTCTGTTATATGTTGGAGGGTTGTTAGCCCTGCTATATAGTTAGTCTGTTATATGTTGGGGGGTTGTTAGCCCTGCTATATAGTTAGTCTGTTTAATGTTATATGTTGGAGGGTTGTTAGCCCTGCTATATAGTTAGTCTGTTATATGTTATATGTTGGAGGGTTGTTAGCCCTGCTATATAGTTAGTCTGTTATATGTTATATGTTGGAGGGTTGTTAGCCCTGCTATATAGTTAGTCTGTTATATGTTATATGTTGGGGGGTTGTTAGCCCTGCTATATAGTTAGTATGTTATATGTTATATGTTGGGGGGTTGTTAGCCCTGCTATATAGTTAGTATGTTATATGTTAGAGGGTTGTTAGCCCTGCTATATAGTTAGTCTGTTATATGTTGGAGGGTTGTTAGCCCTGCTATATAGTTAGTATGTTATATGGTGGAGGGTTGTTAGCCCTGCTATATAGTTAGTATGTTATATGTTAGAGGGTTGTTAGCCCTGCTATATAGTTAGTATGTTATATGTTAGAGGGTTGTTAGCCCTGCTATATAGTTAGTCTGTTATATGTTATATGTTGGGGGGTTGTTAGCCTTGCTATATAGTTAGTCTGTTATATGGTGGAGGGTTGTTAGCCCTGCTATATAGTTAGTATGTTATATGTTAGAGGGTTGTTAGCCCTGCTATATAGTTAGTATGTTATATGTTAGAGGGTTGTTAGCCCTGCTATATAGTTAGTCTGTTATATGTTATATGTTAAAGGGTTGTTAGCCCTGCTATATAGTTAGTATGTTATATGGTGGAGGGTTGTTAGCCCTGCTATATAGTTAGTATGTTATATGTTAGAGGGTTGTTAGCCCTGCTATATAGTTAGTATGTTATATGTTAGAGGGTTGTTAGCCCTGCTATATAGTTAGTATGTTATATGTTATATGGTGGAGGGTTGTTAGCCCTGCTATATAGTTAGTCTGTTATATGTTATATGTTGGGGGGTTGTTAGCCCTGCTATATAGTTAGTCTGTTATATGTTATATGTTGGAGGGTTGTTAGCCCTGCTATATAGTTAGTCTGTTATATGTTATATGTTGGGGGGTTGTTAGCCCTGCTATATAGTTAGTATGTTATATGTTAGAGGGTTGTTAGCCCTGCTATATAGTTAGTCTGTTATATGTTGGAGGGTTGTTAGCCCTGCTATATAGTTAGTATGTTATATGTTGGAGGGTTGTTAGCCCTGCTATATAGTTAGTCTGTTATATGTTGGAGGGTTGTTAGCCCTGCTATATAGTTAGTATGTTATATGTTAGAGGGTTGTTAGCCCTGCTATATAGTTAGTCTGTTATATGTTGGAGGGTTGTTAGCCCTGCTATATAGTTAGTATGTTATATGGTGGAGGGTTGTTAGCCCTGCTATATAGTTAGTCTGTTATATGTTGGAGGGTTGTTAGCCCTGCTATATAGTTAGTATGTTATATGTTGGGGGGTTGTTAGCCCTGCTATATAGTTAGTCTGTTATATGTTGGAGGGTTGTTAGCCCTGCTATATAGTTAGTCTGTTATATGTTATATGGTAGAGGGTTGTTAGCCCTGCTATATAGTTAGTCTGTTATATGTTATATGGTGGAGGGTTGTTAGCCCTGCTATATAGTTAGTCTGTTATATGTTATATGTTGGGGGGTTGTTAGCCCTGCTATATAGTTAGTATGTTATATGGTGGAGGGTTGTTAGCCCTGCTATATAGTTAGTCTGTTATATGTTATATGGTGGAGGGTTGTTAGCCCTGCTATATAGTTAGTATGTTATATGTTATATGTTGGAGGGTTGTTAGCCCTGCTATATAGTTAGTATGTTATATGTTGGGGGGTTGTTAGCCCTGCTATATAGTTAGTATGTTATATGTTGGGGGGTTGTTAGCCCTGCTATATAGTTAGTCTGTTATATGTTATATGGTGGAGGGTTGTTAGCCCTGCTATATAGTTAGTATGTTATATGTTATATGTTGGGGGGTTGTTAGCCCTGCTATATAGTTAGTCTGTTATATGTTATATGTTGGGGGGTTGTTAGCCCTGCTATATAGTTAGTCTGTTATATGTTATATGTTGGAGGGTTGTTAGCCCTGCTATATAGTTAGTATGTTATATGTTGGGGGGTTGTTAGCCCTGCTATATAGTTAGTATGTTATATGTTGGGGGGTTGTTAGCCCTGCTATATAGTTAGTATGTTATATGTTGGGGGGTTGTTAGCCCTGCTATATAGTTAGTATGTTATATGGTGGAGGGTTGTTAGCCCTGCTATATAGTTAGTCTGTTATATGTTATATGTTGGGGGGTTGTTAGCCCTGCTATATAGTTAGTCTGTTATATGTTATATGTTGGGGGGTTGTTAGCCCTGCTATATAGTTAGTCTGTTATATGTTATATGTTGGAGGGTTGTTAGCCCTGCTATATAGTTAGTATGTTATATGTTGGGGGGTTGTTAGCCCTGCTATATAGTTAGTATGTTATATGTTGGGGGGTTGTTAGCCCTGCTATATAGTTAGTCTGTTATATGTTATATGGTGGAGGGTTGTTAGCCCTGCTATATAGTTAGTATGTTATATGTTGGAGGGTTGTTAGCCCTGCTATATAGTTAGTCTGTTATATGGTGGAGGGTTGTTAGCCCTGCTATATAGTTAGTATGTTATATGTTGGGGGGTTGTTAGCCCTGCTATATAGTTAGTCTGTTATATGGTGGGGGGTTGTTAGCCCTGCTATATAGTTAGTATGTTATATGTTGGGGGGTTGTTAGCCCTGCTATATAGTTAGTCTGTTATATGTTATATGGTGGAGGGTTGTTAGCCCTGCTATATAGTTAGTATGTTATATGTTGGAGGGTTGTTAGCCCTGCTATATAGTTAGTCTGTTATATGGTGGAGGGTTGTTAGCCCTGCTATATAGTTAGTCTGTTATATGTTGGGGGTTGTTAGCCCTGCTATATAGTTAGTATGTTATATGTTATATGTTGGGGGGTTGTTAGCCCTGCTATATAGTTAGTCTGTTATATGTTATATGTTGGAGGGTTGTTAGCCCTGCTATATAGTTAGTCTGTTATATGTTGGAGGGTTGTTAGCCCTGCTATATAGTTAGTCTGTTATATGTTATATGTTGGAGGGTTGTTAGCCCTGCTATATAGTTAGTCTGTTATATGTTATATGTTGGAGGGTTGTTAGCCCTGCTATATAGTTAGTCTGTTATATGTTATATGGTGGGGGGTTGTTAGCCCTGCTATATAGTTAGTCTGTTATATGTTATATGTTGGAGGGTTGTTAGCCCTGCTATATAGTTAGTATGTTATATGTTGGAGGGTTGTTAGCCCTGCTATATAGTTAGTATGTTATATGTTATATGTTGGGGGGTTGTTAGCCCTGCTATATAGTTAGTATGTTATATGTTATATGTTGGAGGGTTGTTAGCCCTGCTATATAGTTAGTCTGTTATATGTTATATGGTGGGGGGTTGTTAGCCCTGCTATATAGTTAGTCTGTTATATGTTGGAGGGTTGTTAGCCCTGCTATATAGTTAGTCTGTTATATGTTATATGTTGGAGGGTTGTTAGCCCTGCTATATAGTTAGTATGTTATATGTTATATGTTGGGGGGTTGTTAGCCCTGCTATATAGTTAGTATGTTATATGTTATATGTTGGAGGGTTGTTAGCCCTGCTATATAGTTAGTCTGTTATATGTTATATGGTGGGGGGTTGTTAGCCCTGCTATATAGTTAGTCTGTTATATGTTGGAGGGTTGTTAGCCCTGCTATATAGTTAGTATGTTATATGTTATATGTTGGAGGGTTGTTAGCCCTGCTATATAGTTAGTCTGTTATATGTTATATGGTGGGGGGTTGTTAGCCCTGCTATATAGTTAGTCTGTTATATGTTGGAGGGTTGTTAGCCCTGCTATATAGTTAGTCTGTTATATGTTGGAGGGTTGTTAGCCCTGCTATATAGTTAGTCTGTTATATGTTATATGTTGGGGGGTTGTTAGCCCTGCTATATAGTTAGTCTGTTATATGTTGGGGGGTTGTTAGCCCTGCTATATAGTTAGTCTGTTATATGTTATATGGTGGAGGGTTGTTAGCCCTGCTATATAGTTAGTATGTTATATGTTGGGGGGTTGTTAGCCCTGCTATATAGTTAGTATGTTATATGTTAGAGGGTTGTTAGCCCTGCTATATAGTTAGTATGTTATATGTTATATGTTGGAGGGTTGTTAGCCCTGCTATATAGTTAGTATGTTATATGTTATATGTTGGAGGGTTGTTAGCCCTGCTATATAGTTAGTATGTTATATGTTGGGGGGTTGTTAGCCTTGCTATATAGTTAGTCTGTTATATGGTGGAGGGTTGTTAGCCCTGCTATATAGTTAGTCTGTTATATGTTATATGGTGGGGGGTTGTTAGCCCTGCTATATAGTTAGTCTGTTATATGTTATATGGTGGGGGGTTGTTAGCCCTGCTATATAGTTAGTATGTTATATGTTGGAGGGTTGTTAGCCCTGCTATATAGTTAGTCTGTTATATGTTGGAGGGTTGTTAGCCCTGCTATATAGTTAGTCTGTTATATGTTGGGGGGTTGTTAGCCCTGCTATATAGTTAGTCTGTTATATGTTATATGGTGGAGGGTTGTTAGCCCTGCTATATAGTTAGTATGTTATATGTTGGGGGGTTGTTAGCCCTGCTATATAGTTAGTATGTTATATGTTAGAGGGTTGTTAGCCCTGCTATATAGTTAGTATGTTATATGTTATATGTTGGGGGTTGTTAGCCCTGCTATATAGTTAGTATGTTATATGTTAGAGGGTTGTTAGCCCTGCTATATAGTTAGTATGTTATATGTTGGGGGGTTGTTAGCCCTGCTATATAGTTAGTATGTTATATGTTAGAGGGTTGTTAGCCCTGCTATATAGTTAGTATGTTATATGTTATATGTTGGGGGGTTGTTAGCCCTGCTATATAGTTAGTATGTTATATGTTATATGTTGGAGGGTTGTTAGCCCTGCTATATAGTTAGTCTGTTATATGTTGGAGGGTTGTTAGCCCTGCTATATAGTTAGTCTGTTATATGGTGGAGGGTTGTTAGCCCTGCTATATAGTTAGTCTGTTATATGTTATATGGTGGGGGGTTGTTAGCCCTGCTATATAGTTAGTATGTTATATGTTGGAGGGTTGTTAGCCCTGCTATATAGTTAGTCTGTTATATGTTGGAGGGTTGTTAGCCCTGCTATATAGTTAGTCTGTTATATGTTGGGGGGTTGTTAGCCCTGCTATATAGTTAGTCTGTTATATGTTATATGTTGGGGGTTGTTAGCCCTGCTATATAGTTAGTATGTTATATGTTGGGGGGTTGTTAGCCCTGCTATATAGTTAGTATGTTATATGTTAGAGGGTTGTTAGCCCTGCTATATAGTTAGTATGTTATATGTTATATGTTGGGGGGTTGTTAGCCCTGCTATATAGTTAGTCTGTTATATGTTGGAGGGTTGTTAGCCCTGCTATATAGTTAGTATGTTATATGTTGGAGGGTTGTTAGCCCTGCTATATAGTTAGTCTGTTATATGTTAGAGGGTTGTTAGCCCTGCTATATAGTTAGTATGTTATATGTTGGAGGGTTGTTAGCCCTGCTATATAGTTAGTCTGTTATATGTTAGAGGGTTGTTAGCCCTGCTATATAGTTAGTATGTTATATGTTGGAGGGTTGTTAGCCCTGCTATATAGTTAGTCTGTTATATGTTATATGGTGGAGGGTTGTTAGCCCTGCTATATAGTTAGTCTGTTATATGTTATATGTTGGAGGGTTGTTAGCCCTGCTATATAGTTAGTATGTTATATGTTATATGTTGGAGGGTTGTTAGCCCTGCTATATAGTTAGTATGTTATATGTTATATGTTGGAGGGTTGTTAGCCCTGCTATATAGTTAGTATGTTATATGTTGGGGGGTTGTTAGCCTTGCTATATAGTTAGTCTGTTATATGGTGGAGGGTTGTTAGCCCTGCTATATAGTTAGTCTGTTATATGTTATATGGTGGGGGGTTGTTAGCCCTGCTATATAGTTAGTCTGTTATATGTTATATGGTGGGGGGTTGTTAGCCCTGCTATATAGTTAGTATGTTATATGTTGGAGGGTTGTTAGCCCTGCTATATAGTTAGTCTGTTATATGTTGGAGGGTTGTTAGCCCTGCTATATAGTTAGTCTGTTATATGTTGGGGGGTTGTTAGCCCTGCTATATAGTTAGTCTGTTATATGTTATATGGTGGAGGGTTGTTAGCCCTGCTATATAGTTAGTATGTTATATGTTGGGGGGTTGTTAGCCCTGCTATATAGTTAGTATGTTATATGTTAGAGGGTTGTTAGCCCTGCTATATAGTTAGTATGTTATATGTTATATGTTGGGGGTTGTTAGCCCTGCTATATAGTTAGTATGTTATATGTTAGAGGGTTGTTAGCCCTGCTATATAGTTAGTATGTTATATGTTGGGGGGTTGTTAGCCCTGCTATATAGTTAGTATGTTATATGTTAGAGGGTTGTTAGCCCTGCTATATAGTTAGTATGTTATATGTTATATGTTGGGGGGTTGTTAGCCCTGCTATATAGTTAGTATGTTATATGTTATATGTTGGAGGGTTGTTAGCCCTGCTATATAGTTAGTCTGTTATATGTTGGAGGGTTGTTAGCCCTGCTATATAGTTAGTCTGTTATATGGTGGAGGGTTGTTAGCCCTGCTATATAGTTAGTCTGTTATATGTTATATGGTGGGGGGTTGTTAGCCCTGCTATATAGTTAGTATGTTATATGTTGGAGGGTTGTTAGCCCTGCTATATAGTTAGTCTGTTATATGTTGGAGGGTTGTTAGCCCTGCTATATAGTTAGTCTGTTATATGTTGGGGGGTTGTTAGCCCTGCTATATAGTTAGTCTGTTATATGTTATATGTTGGGGGTTGTTAGCCCTGCTATATAGTTAGTATGTTATATGTTGGGGGGTTGTTAGCCCTGCTATATAGTTAGTATGTTATATGTTAGAGGGTTGTTAGCCCTGCTATATAGTTAGTATGTTATATGTTATATGTTGGGGGGTTGTTAGCCCTGCTATATAGTTAGTCTGTTATATGTTGGAGGGTTGTTAGCCCTGCTATATAGTTAGTATGTTATATGTTGGAGGGTTGTTAGCCCTGCTATATAGTTAGTCTGTTATATGTTAGAGGGTTGTTAGCCCTGCTATATAGTTAGTATGTTATATGTTGGAGGGTTGTTAGCCCTGCTATATAGTTAGTCTGTTATATGTTAGAGGGTTGTTAGCCCTGCTATATAGTTAGTATGTTATATGTTGGAGGGTTGTTAGCCCTGCTATATAGTTAGTCTGTTATATGTTATATGGTGGAGGGTTGTTAGCCCTGCTATATAGTTAGTCTGTTATATGTTATATGTTGGAGGGTTGTTAGCCCTGCTATATAGTTAGTCTGTTATATGTTAGAGGGTTGTTAGCCCTGCTATATAGTTAGTATGTTATATGTTGGAGGGTTGTTAGCCCTGCTATATAGTTAGTCTGTTATATGTTATATGGTGGAGGGTTGTTAGCCCTGCTATATAGTTAGTCTGTTATATGTTGGGGGTTGTTAGCCCTGCTATATAGTTAGTATGTTATATGTTGGAGGGTTGTTAGCCCTGCTATATAGTTAGTATGTTATATGTTGGAGGGTTGTTAGCCCTGCTATATAGTTAGTCTGTTATATGTTATATGTTGGAGGGTTGTTAGCCCTGCTATATAGTTAGTCTGTTATATGTTGGGGGTTGTTAGCCCTGCTATATAGTTAGTATGTTATATGTTGGAGGGTTGTTAGCCCTGCTATATAGTTAGTATGTTATATGTTATATGTTGGAGGGTTGTTAGCCCTGCTATATAGTTAGTCTGTTATATGTTATATGTTGGAGGGTTGTTAGCCCTGCTATATAGTTAGTCTGTTATATGTTATATGTTGGAGGGTTGTTAGCCCTGCTATATAGTTAGTCTGTTATATGTTATATGGTGGAGGGTTGTTAGCCCTGCTATATAGTTAGTCTGTTATATGTTATATGTTGGAGGGTTGTTAGCCCTGCTATATAGTTAGTCTGTTATATGTTGGAGGGTTGTTAGCCCTGCTATATAGTTAGTCTGTTATATGTTATATGGTGGAGGGTTGTTAGCCCTGCTATATAGTTAGTCTGTTATATGTTATATGTTGGGGGGTTGTTAGCCCTGCTATATAGTTAGTCTGTTATATGTTATATGTTGGAGGGTTGTTAGCCCTGCTATATAGTTAGTCTGTTATATGTTATATGTTGGGGGGTTGTTAGCCCTGCTATATAGTTAGTCTGTTATATGTTATATGTTAGAGGGTTGTTAGCCCTGCTATATAGTTAGTCTGTTATATGTTGGGGGTTGTTAGCCCTGCTATATAGTTAGTCTGTTATATGTTATATGTTGGGGGGTTGTTAGCCCTGCTATATAGTTAGTCTGTTATATGTTATATGTTAGAGGGTTGTTAGCCCTGCTATATAGTTAGTCTGTTATATGTTATATGTTGGGGTGTTGTTAGCCCTGCTATATAGTTAGTCTGTTATATGTTGGGGGGTTGTTAGCCCTGCTATATAGTTAGTCTGTTATATGTTATATGTTGGAGGGTTGTTAGCCCTGCTATATAGTTAGTCTGTTATATGTTATATGGTGGAGGGTTGTTAGCCCTGCTATATAGTTAGTCTGTTATATGTTATATGTTGGGGTGTTGTTAGCCCTGCTATATAGTTAGTATGTTATATGTTGGGGGGTTGTTAGCCCTGCTATATAGTTAGTCTGTTATATGTTATATGGTGGAGGGTTGTTAGCCCTGCTATATAGTTAGTCTGTTATATGTTATATGGTGGAGGGTTGTTAGCCCTGCTATATAGTTAGTCTGTTATATGTTATATGTTGGGGTGTTGTTAGCCCTGCTATATAGTTAGTATGTTATATGTTGGGGGGTTGTTAGCCCTGCTATATAGTTAGTCTGTTATATGTTGGAGGGTTGTTAGCCCTGCTATATAGTTAGTATGTTATATGTTGGGGGGTTGTTAGCCCTGCTATATAGTTAGTCTGTTATATGTTATATGTTGGAGGGTTGTTATCCCTGCTATATAGTTAGTCTGTTATATGTTATATGTTGGGGTGTTGTTAGCCCTGCTATATAGTTAGTATGTTATATGTTGGAGGGTTGTTAGCCCTGCTATATAGTTAGTATGTTATATGTTGGGGGGTTGTTAGCCCTGCTATATAGTTAGTCTGTTATATGTTGGAGGGTTGTTAGCCCTGCTATATAGTTAGTCTGTTATATGTTATATGTTGGAGGGTTGTTAGCCCTGCTATATAGTTAGTCTGTTATATGTTGGGGGGTTGTTAGCCCTGCTATATAGTTAGTCTGTTATATGTTGGGGGGTTGTTAGCCCTGCTATATAGTTAGTCTGTTATATGTTATATGTTGGAGGGTTGTTAGCCCTGCTATATAGTTAGTCTGTTATATGTTATATGTTGGGGTGTTGTTAGCCCTGCTATATAGTTAGTATGTTATATGTTGGGGGGTTGTTAGCCCTGCTATATAGTTAGTCTGTTATATGTTGGAGGGTTGTTAGCCCTGCTATATAGTTAGTATGTTATATGTTGGGGGGTTGTTAGCCCTGCTATATAGTTAGTCTGTTATATGTTATATGTTGGAGGGTTGTTATCCCTGCTATATAGTTAGTATGTTATATGTTGGGGGGTTGTTAGCCCTGCTATATAGTTAGTCTGTTATATGTTATATGTTGGGGTGTTGTTAGCCCTGCTATATAGTTAGTATGTTATATGTTATATGTTGGGGGGTTGTTATCCCTGCTATATAGTTAGTATGTTATATGTTGGGGGGTTGTTAGCCCTGCTATATAGTTAGTCTGTTATATGTTATATGTTGGGGTGTTGTTAGCCCTGCTATATAGTTAGTATGTTATATGTTATATGTTGGGGGGTTGTTATCCCTGCTATATAGTTAGTATGTTATATGTTGGGGGGTTGTTAGCCCTGCTATATAGTTAG
This sequence comes from Oncorhynchus mykiss, assembly GCF_013265735.2. Lineage (NCBI taxonomy): Eukaryota > Metazoa > Chordata > Actinopteri > Salmoniformes > Salmonidae > Oncorhynchus > Oncorhynchus mykiss. Next base: position 1,742,404 of record NW_023493658.1, read on the forward strand.
TCTGTTATATGTTGGAGGGTTGTTAGCCCTGCTATATAGTTAGTATGTTATATGTTGGGGGGTTGTTAGCCCTGCTATATAGTTAGTCTGTTATATGTTATATGTTGGGGGGTTGTTAGCCCTGCTATATAGTTAGTATGTTATATGTTGGGGGTTGTTAGCCCTGCTATATAGTTAGTATGTTATATGTTGGAGGGTTGTTAGCCCTGCTATATAGTTAGTCTGTTATATGTTATATGGTGGAGGGTTGTTAGCCCTGCTATATAGTTAGTCTGTTATATGTTATATGGTGGAGGGTTGTTAGCCCTGCTATATAGTTAGTCTGTTATATGTTATATGTTGGAGGGTTGTTAGCCCTGCTATATAGTTAGTCTGTTATATGGTGGAGGGTTGTTAGCCCTGCTATATAGTTAGTATGTTATATGTTGGGGGTTGTTAGCCCTGCTATATAGTTAGTCTGTTATATGTTATATGTTGGGGGGTTGTTAGCCCTGCTATATAGTTAGTCTGTTATATGGTGGAGGGTTGTTAGCCCTGCTATATAGTTAGTCTGTTATATGGTGGAGGGTTGTTAGCCCTGCTATATAGTTAGTCTGTTATATGTTATATGTTGGAGGGTTGTTAGCCCTGCTATATAGTTAGTCTGTTATATGGTGGAGGGTTGTTAGCCCTGCTATATAGTTAGTATGTTATATGTTGGGGGTTGTTAGCCCTGCTATATAGTTAGTCTGTTATATGTTATATGTTGGGGGGTTGTTAGCCCTGCTATATAGTTAGTCTGTTATATGGTGGGGGGTTGTTAGCCCTGCTATATAGTTAGTCTGTTATATGGTGGGGGGTTGTTAGCCCTGCTATATAGTTAGTCTGTTATATGTTATATGTTGGAGGGTTGTTAGCCCTGCTATATAGTTAGTCTGTTATATGTTGGAGGGTTGTTAGCCCTGCTATATAGTTAGTCTGTTATATGTTGGAGGGTTGTTAGCCCTGCTATATAGTTAGTCTGTTATATGTTAGAGGGTTGTTAGCCCTGCTATATAGTTAGTATGTTATATGGTGGAGGGTTGTTATCCCTGCTATATAGTTAGTCTGTTATATGTTATATGGTGGAGGGTTGTTATCCCTGCTATAAAGTTAGTCTGTTATATGTTATATGTTGGGGGCTTGCTATGTTGTACTAATGCTACTTACAGTCATCTAGTAGTAACTATGTCCTTCTTTCCACTTGTCAATAACACACAGACAGACACACACAGACACAGACACACACAGACACACACACACACAGACACAGACACACACAGACACACAGACACAGACACACAGACACAGACACAGACACAGACACAGACACTTCCACCTGTCAATCAGCTGACTCTCCCATTCAGCCATTATCACTCAGATTTATGACATGCTTCTAATCGTCCCATTAGCATTATTCAGACCAGATGTCCTGTCAGTGTGTGTGTGTGTGTGTGTGTGTGTGTGTGTGTGTGTGTGTGTGTGTGTGTGTGTGTGTATGTGTGTGTGTGTGATTGTCAGTATTATTTAAACCTAGCAGAGGACTGTTACACTGTATTGATCCCCATTATGGACATTGAACACTACAGTATACTGCACTAGCCCACCCCTGATCAATCAATTATATCAGGGAGGAGAGGGGCTTAGCTGATACTAACCCTAACTAGCACTACCATAGGTTACTATGAGCACAAGTGCTAACAAATATTAGCGGCTAGGCTAATTTCCTCTCATTTTATCAGTTAAGGGACCAAATGCTAGTTAGAGTTGCTATAATTAGGCTAAGCACAAGGGGACACGTGCTATTTAGCACGGGAGTTAGCTCAAATGGCGCTCGTGCTACATTAGCTTGTGGTGGTTGGGAAGACGCCTGCGCTAAGGAAGCTAGCCTATTCCCTCTTCTGTCATTGGTCACACGGATTGCTGGAGGTGCTGTGTGGTCATTGATTTCTCTGCAGCATAAAAGGAGCTGAAGGCATAACATTAGTCTGCTGGGAAAGAGGTGCAGACACACACACACACTAATAAACACACACACACACACACACTAATAAACACACACACACACACTAATAAACACACACACACACTAATAAACACACACACACACTAATAAACACACACACACACACACACACACACACTAATAAACACACACACACACACACTAATAAACACACACACACTAATAAACACACACACACTAATAAACACACACACTAATAAACACACACACACACTAATAAACACACACACACACTAATAAACACACACACTAATAAACACACACACACACACACACACACACACACACTAATAAACACACACACACACACACTAATAAACACACACACACACACACTAATAAACACACACACACACACACACACTAATAAACACATACACACACACACACACACTAATAAACACACACACACACACACTAATAAACACACACACACACTAATAAACACACACACACACACTAATAAACACACACACACACACACTAATAAACACACACACACACACTAATAAACACTCACTCACACACACACACACACACACACACACACACACACTAATAAACACACACACACACACTAATAAACACTCACACACAGACACACACACACACACACACACACTAATAAACACTCACACACACACTAATAAACACTCACACACACACACACACACACACACACACTAATAAACACACACACACACACACTAATAAACACACACACACACACACACACACTAATAAACACACACACACACTAATAAACACTCGCACACACACACACACACACACACACACACACTAATAAACATACACATGCACACTGATAATCACACTCCCCATCAAGCAAGCACACACACACAGATCCCTCCCTCGGTGTGTGTGAGAGATTAACATGGTCAGTGTGCTGGTCTCATCTGCTGCAGGAAAGCAGCCATTTATATCAGACACCTTCATCACATCAGGATGGATGACTGAGAAGAACGAAGGAGGGGGGCAGGGAGGGAGAGCAGAATGGTGGAGGGGAGGTCCTGCATGCTGACTCTCACACCATTAGTGTATCGCTAGTGACCGATCTCTCTGTCTCTCTCTCTCTCTCTCTCCCTGCCTCTCTCTGTCTCTCTGTCTCTCTCTCGCTCTCTCTCTCTCCCTGCCTCTCTCTGTCTGTCTCTCTCTCTCTCTCTCTCTCTCTCTGTCTGCCTCTCTCTGTCTGCCTCGCTCTGTCTCTCTCTCGCTCTCTCTCTCTCCCTGCCTCTCTCTCTCTCCCTGCCTCTCTCTGTCTCTCTCTCTCTCTCTCTCTCTCTCTCTCTCCCTGCCTCTCTCTGTCTCTCTCTCTCTCTCTCTCTCTCTCTCTCTGCTTCTCTCTCTCCCTGCCTCTCTCTCTCTCTGCTTCTCTCTCTCTCTCCGCTTCTCTCTCTCTCTCTCTCTCTCTCTCTCTCTGCTTCTCTCTGTCTCTCTCTCCCTGCTTCTGTCTCGCTCTCCCTGCTTCTCTCTCTCTCTCCCTGCTTCTTTCTCTCTCTCTCTCTCCCTGCTTCTCTCTCCCTGCTTCTCTCCGCTTCTCTCTCTCTGTCTCTCTCTCTCTCCCAGCTTCTCTTTCTCACTCACTCTCTCGCATTATGTGTGTAGAATACACACACACACACACACACACACACACACACGCGCAGGCTATCATCATCATAGCTCTCTTTCTCTCTGTAAGTGATGGGGTATTGTTAGCTCTGTAAAGCACTATGGATCGTTAGCTATCTCTCCCCTCCCTCCCCCTCTCCTCTCTCTCCCCTCATCTGTCTGTTTGAGGTCTAAATCCCTCCATACTCAGGGACCTAACCTCTCTCTTTCATTTCTGCCCCTCTCTCGTTCCTCCGATCCGGCCCGTAACTTCCACGGAGGTGTGTGTGTGTGTGTGTGTGTGTGTGTGTGTGTGTGTGTGTGTGTGTGTGTGTGTGTGTGTGTGATCAGTTAACTAATGTGTAGTGTGCCACGTTCCCGGCACGTGGCACACCTCACTACCACTGCGAGATGTACTGACTGCAAATGAGTGTTCAACCTCACACACACACATTAGCGTTTAGGTTAAGCACAGATGTCAGCAATTCTCCCTCTTAGCTGTTAACGTGGAGATGTGCAGGCAGCATTGATTTCCTTCTCAGCAACAAACACACAGCAATGTAGTGTCCCAAATGGAACTCTATTCCCTATATAGTGCACTACTTTAGACCAGAGCCCTATTCCCTATATAGTGCACTACTTTAGACCAGAGCCCTATTCCCTATATAGTGCACTACTTTAGACCAGAGCCCTATTCCCTATATAGTGCACTACTTTAGACCAGAGCCCTATTCCCTATATAGTACACTACTATAGACCAGGGCCATATTCCCTATATAGTGGAGACTGACCAGATCTCTGTGTGTCCTAACTGTAGGAGAGGTCCTAGTGGAGACTGACCAGATCTCTCTGTGTCCTGACTGTAGGGGAGGTCCTAGTGGAGACTGACCAGATCTCTGTGTGTCCTGACTGTAGGGGAGGTACAAGTGGAGATTGTCCAGATCTCTCTGTGTCCTCACTGTAGGGGAGGTCCTAGTGGAGACTGACCAGATCTCTGTGTGTCCTGACTGTAGGAGAGGTCCTAGTGGAGACTGACCAGATCTCTCTGTGTCCTGACTGTAGGAGAGGTCCTAGTGGAGACTGACCAGATCTCTCTGTGTCCTGACTGTAGGGGAGGTACAAGTGGAGATTGTCCAGATCTCTCTGTGTCCTCACTGTAGGGGAGGTCCTAGTGGAGACTGACCAGATCTCTGTGTGTCCTGACTGTAGGGGAGGTCCTAGTGGAGACTGACCAGATCTCTCTGTGTCCTGACTGTAGGGGAGGTCCTAGTGGAGACTGTACAAATCTGTCGTTCTGACCCTGAACAAGGCAGTTAACCCACTGTTCCCCTGAACAAGGCAGTTAACCCACTGTTCCCCTGAACAAGGCAATTAACCCACTGTTCCCCTGAACAAGGCAGTTAACCCACTGTTCCCCTGAACAAGGCAGTTAACCCACTGTTCCCCTGAACAAAGCAGTTAACCCACTGTTCCCCTGAACAAGGCAATTAACCCACTGTTCCCCTGAACAAGGCAGTTAACCCACTGTTCCCCTGAACAAGGCAGTTAACCCACTGTTCCCCTGAACAAGGTAGTTAACCCACTGTTCCCCTGAACAAGGCAGTTAACCCACTGTTCCCCTGAACAAGGCAGTTAACCCACTGTTCCCCTGAACAAGGCAGTTAACTCACTGTTCCCCTGAACAAGGCAGTTAACCCACTGTTCCTCTGAACGAGGCAGTTAACCCACTGTTCCCCTGAACAAGGCAGTTAACCCACTGTTCCCCTGAACAAGGCAGTTAACCCACTGTTCCCCTGAACAAGGCAGTTAACCCACTGTTCCCCTGAACAAGGCAGTTAACCCACTGTTCCCCTGAACAAGGCAGTTAACCCACTGTTCCTCTGAACGAGGCAGTTAACCCACTGTTCCCCTGAACAACGCAGTTAACCCACTGTTCCCCTGAACAAGGCAGTTAACCCACTGTTCCCCTGAACAAGGCAGTTAACCCACTGTTCCCTGAACAAGGCAGTTAACCCACTGTTCCCCTGAACAAGGCAGTTAACCCACTGTTCCCCTGCACAAGGCAGTTAACCCACTGTTCCCCTGAACAAGGCAGTTAACCCACTGTTCCTAGGCCGTCATTGAAAACAAGAATTTGTTCTTAACTGACTTGCCTAGTTAAATAAAGATAAAATAACAAATTTGAAAAAGTATGTAGTATACTATTACATATAATGATATAGCCTACTGAAGCAAACTATAATGTATAGAATATGTCAACGCTCTCTCTCTCTGTCTCTCTCTCTCTCTCTCACGCTCTCTCTCTGTCTCTCGTTCTCTCTCTCTCTCATTCTCTCTCTCTGTCTCTCTCTCTCTCTCTGTCTCTCATTCTCTCTCTGTCTCTCATTCTCTCTCTCTGTCTCTCATTCTCTCTCTCTCTCTCTCTCTCTCTCTCTCTCTCTCTGTCTCTCTCCCTGTCTCTCATTCTCTCTCTCTGTCTCTCATTCTCTCTCTCTGTCTCTCTCTGTCAATTACATTTCAATTCAAGTGGCTATATTGGCATGGGAAACATGTGTTAACATTGCCAAAGCAAGTGAGGTAGATAATATATAAAGTGAAATAAACAATAAATGTCTCTCTCTCTCTCTCTCTCTCTCTCTCTCTCTCTCTCTCTCCCTCCCTTGCCCTCTTGATTGTAGATCACTTGGAAGCTCCCATGCTCTCATCCCCCCTCCCTCTTTCCCTCGCTCTCTCTACCTCCCTCCTTCTCACCCTCTCTTCTTCTCTACCCTTCCTACCTCGACTGAAAGCCCTTCAGTAAATATCTGGTTCTTCGTTGTGTCTGTCATACCCTTTGTGTGTTGTGCGCGTGTCTGTCTAACAGGAAGTCTCATGTAATTAGGGAAATCACAGACTAATTAGTTCTCTTTCATGTTGTATAATTCCCCCACAATGCATTTCAACGACGCACGCTACTGTCAACAATCAACACTGTCAAGTTGTCTTTTTACCTGCGCTCTCACTCTTCTTCCCTCTTCCTTCCCTGCCTACCTCTCCCTCCCTCCCTCCCTCGCTCTCTCTCTTCTTCCCTTCTCCTTCCCTGCCTACCTCTCCCTCCCTCTCTCTCTTCTTCCCTCCTCCTTCCCTGCCTACCTACCTCTCCCTCCCTCGCTCTCTCTCTTCTTCCATCCTCCTTCCCTGCCTACCTTTCCCTCCCTCGCTCTTTCTCTTCTTCCCTCCTCCTTCCCTGCCTACCTCTCCCTCCCTCGCTCTCTCTCTTCTTCCCTCCTCCTTCCCTGCCTACCTCTCCCTCCCTCCCTCCCTCTCTCTCTTCTTCCCTCCTCCTTCCCTGCCTACCTCTCCCTCCCTCTCTCCTAGATAATGCCTGTTATTGTTGAAACATCCCTCTCTACCCCCCCCCCCCCAGGTTACCGATAGTAACCCAGGTCTCTCTCTCTCGCCCACCCTCCCTCCCTCCCTCCCTCTACTCCTCTCCTGTAAAGAGAAAAGAGGAAGAGGGGGTGGGGATGGTTCTTCTGGTCACAGCAGAGATAATTTCCTCTTTACTGTCTGTCTGTGTGTGAGGAGTGTGTTAAGGATAAACCCAGCCTGGTCCAGACAGTGTTAGCCTAGCGCTACCTGGATGTAGCTGTACCTTAAACACACAGTGCAGGTTAGCTTTACACTCACTAACAGTATTAGCCTAGCGCTACCTGGATGTAGCTGTACCTTAAACACACAGTGCAGGTTAGCTTTACACTCACTAACAGTATTAGCCTAGCGCTACCTGGATGGAGCTATACCTTAAACACACAGTGCAGGTTAGCTTTACACTCACTAACAGTGTTAGCCTAGCGCTACCTGGATGTAGCTGTACCTTAAACACACAGTGCAGGTTAGCTTTACACTCACTAACAGTATTAGCCTAGCGCTACCTGGATGGAGCTATACCTTAAACACACAGTGCAGGTTAGCTTTACACTCACTAACAGTATTAGCCTAGCGCTACCTGGATGGAGCTATACCTTAAACACACAGTGCAGGTTAGCTTTACACTCACTAACAGTATTAGCCTAGCGCTACTTAGATCTCTGTGTGTCTTGACTGTAGGGGAGGTCCTAGTGGAGACTGTCCAGACCTCTGTGTGTCCTGACTGTAGGGGAGGTCCTAGTGGAGACTGACCAGATCTATGTGTGTCCTGACTGTGTGTTCATGTCCTAGTGGAGACTGACCAGATCTCTGTGTGTCCTGACTGTAGGGGAGGTCCTAGTGGAGACTGACCAGATCTATGTGTGTCCTGACTGTGTGTTCATGTCCTAGTGGAGACTGACCAGATCTCTGTGTGTCCTGACTGTGTGTTCATGTCCTAGTGGAGACTGTCCAGATCTCTGTGTGTCCTGACTGTAGGGGAGGTCCTAGTGGAGACTGACCAGATCTATGTGTGTCCTGACTGTGTGTTCATGTCCTAGTGGAGACTGACCAGATCTCTGTGTGTCCTGACTGTGTGTTCATGTCCTAGTGGAGACTGTCCAGATCTCTGTGTGTCCTGACTGTAGGGGAGGTCCTAGTGGAGACTGACCAGATCTCTGTGTGTCCTGACTGTGTGTTCATGTCCTAGTGGAGACTGTCCAGATCTATGTGTGTCCTGACTGTGTGTTCATGTCCTAGTGGAGACTGACCAGATCTCTGTGTGTCCTGACTGTGTGTTCATGTCCTAGTGGAGACTGTCCAGATCTCTGTGTGTCCTGACTGTAGGGGAGGTCCTAGTGGAGACTGACCAGATCTATGTGTGTCCTGACTGTGTGTTCATGTCCTAGTGGAGACTGACCAGATCTCTGTGTGTCCTGACTGTGTGTTCATGTCCTAGTGGAGACTGTCCAGATCTCTGTGTGTCCTGACTGTAGGGGAGGTCCTAGTGGAGACTGACCAGATCTCTGTGTGTCCTGACTGTGTGTTCATGTCCTAGTGGAGACTGTCCAGATCTCTGTGTGTCCTGACTGTAGGGGAGGTCCTAGTGGAGACTGACCAGATCTATGTGTGTCCTGACTGTGTGTTCATGTCCTAGTGGAGACTGACCAGATCTCTGTGTGTCCTGACTGTGTGTTCATGTCCTAGTGGAGACTGTCCAGATCTCTGTGTGTCCTGACTGTAGGGGAGGTCCTAGTGGAGACTGACCAGATCTCTGTGTGTCCTGACTGTGTGTTCATGTCCTAGTGGAGACTGTCCAGATCTCTGTGTGTCCTGACTGTAGGGGAGGTCCTAGTGGAGACTGACCAGATCTATGTGTGTCCTGACTGTGTGTTCATGTCCTAGTGGAGACTGACCAGATCTCTGTGTGTCCTGACTGTAGGGGAGGTCCTAGTGGAGACTGTCCAGATCTCTGTGTGTCCTGACTGTGTGTTCATGTCCTAGTGGAGACTGTCCAGATCTCTGTGTGTCCTGACTGTAGGGGAGGTCCTAGTGGAGAATGTCCAGATCTCTGTGTGTCCTGACTGTAGGGGAGGTCCTAGTGGAGACTGACCAGATCTCTGTGTGTCCTGACTGTAGGGGAGGTCCTAGTGGAGACTGACCAGATCTCTGTGTGTCCTGACTGTAGGGGAGGTCCTAGTGGAGACTGTCCAGATCTCTGTGTGTCCTGACTGTGTGTTCATGTCCTAGTGGAGACTGTCCAGATCTCTGTGTGTCCTGACTGTAGGGGAGGTCCTAGTGGAGACTGTCCAGATCTCTGTGTGTCCTGACTGTAGGGGAGGTCCTAGTGGAGACTACCAGATCTCTGTGTGTCCTGACTGTAGGGGAGGTCCTAGTGGAGACTGAATGTGATAGACCATATGACTGGACAGGAAATAGTATCAACTGAATGTTGAATGTGTTTCCTGTCAGGTATTTTAATGATCTGTATTGTCTACTTGTTGAATGTTTGTGAAGTCTTGATTTGTTGTGGTTTGTAATGTCTTGTTAACTGGTGTTGGGAGATCATCTGGCGTTACGGCGTTAGCTAACGGAGATCCTAATAAACAGAATTACAGCGTGAGGTTTGATCTAGCAGTGCTGTTTCATGGCCACACACGGTCATGTGTTCTTCTTGGAGTCACGCTTGGCTTCTAGTAGAGCATCTGAGTGTCGTGTAGTCGTGAGGGAAAGGACCTGGAGTGACCTGGTGTGACCTGGAGTGACCTGGTGTGACCTGGAGTGACCTGGAGTAACCTGTAGTGACCTGGAGTGACCTGGAGTCTTCACTGTGACTTGTTTTCCTTCAGAAACTCCTTCTTGCAGACCGAAGCCAACCGCATTGTGATGTTTTTGAAGACAAAGGATTTGTCTCCCGCTAACTCTTGTGTTCTCTGGTGTGGTTCTCTGTGGTGTGGTTCTGTGGTGTGTTCTCTGGTGTGGTTCTCTGGTGTGGTTCTCTGGTGTGGTTCTATGGTGTGGTTCTGTGGTGTGTTCTCTGGTGTGGTTCTCTGGTGTGTTCTCTGGTGTGGTTCTCTGGTGTGGTTCTGTGGTGTGGTGTGACCTGGAGTCTTCACTGTGACTTGTTTTCCTTCAGAAACTCCTTCTTGCAGACCGAAGCCAATCGCATTGTGATGTTTTTGAAGACAAAGGATTTGTCTCCCGCTAACTCTTGTGTTCTCTGGTGTGGTTCTCTGGTGTGGTTCTCTGGTGTGGTTCTGTGGTGTGGTTCTGTGGTGTGGTTCTGTGGTGTGATTCTCTGGTGTGGTTCTCTGGTGTGTTCTCTGGTGTGGTTCTCTGGTGTGGTTCTCTGGTGTGGTTCTGTGGTGTGGTTCTCTGGTGTGGTTCTGTGGTGTGAATCTCTGGTGTGTTTCTCTGGTGTGGTTCTCTGGTGTGGTTCTCTGGTGTGGTTCTCTGGTGTGGCTCTCTGGTGTGGTTCTCTGGTGTGGTTCTCTGGTGTGGTTTTCTGGTGTGTTCTCTGGTGTGGTTCTCTGGTGCTGATTGTGTGTCCCTTGTTTGATTTATCGTCACCTACGGTTTACACACGGTTTATGACCCCTGTACTCATCATGGTAGAAGTGTTGAATAATACCCAGACTATCCTGTCCTCTCTTCTCCAATGTCTCTCACCCATTCTCTCCTAGTATCTCCTCTGTATTCTCTCTCTCCCTCTCTCTCCCTCGCCCTCCCTCTATGTCTCTCTGTCTCTCTCCCTCTCCCTCCCTCTCTGTCTCTCTCTCTCTCTCTCTCCCTCTCCCTCTCCCTCCCTTTCTCTTTTTCTCTCTCCCTCTCTCTCTCTCTCTCTCTCTCTCTCTCTCTCTCTCTCTCTCTCTCTCTCCCACTCTCTCTCTCCCTCTCCCTCCCTCTCTTTCTCTGTCTCTCCCGCTCTCTCTCTCTCTGTCTCTCGCTCTCCTCTCCTCTATCTATTGTGCTGAGTCGTCAGATCAGTAGATCGCCATATATCAGCTCCACACCTCCCTAGAGACAGGAAAACAGAGAGGTGGGAAAGGAGGACGACAGGGAGGTAGAGAGGATGGTGGGAGAGAGGGGGAGGGAAAGGAGGGGGTGAGGTGATGCCATCCGCACATCTCTCTCTCTCTCAACAGCTGTTTGTAATAATGGCAAATGATTGTTTGTTTTCGGCACTTGTTTTGATGGCGTGATTGTAATTGGAAGGTGTGTGCGTGTGCATCTCTGTTTCCGACTCATGTGAATGTTGAAGCATTAGTGAGACTCTGACACAGACACTTTTTCTATTACTGAGAGCTCTATTTACTGGGTGATACAGCCACACTTTGAGAGAGAGAGAGAAACAGAGAGAGAGACAGGGAGAGAGAGAGACAGGGAGAGAGAGAGAGACAGGGAGAGAGAGAGAGACAGGGAGAGAGAGAGACGGAGAGAGAGAGACGGAGAGAGAGAGAGACAGGAAGAGAAAACAATAGAGACAAAGAGAAAAGGAGAGAGTGATAGAGGGAGAACCAGAGAGAGATAGTCGAGTGATAGAGGGAGAACCAGAGAGAGATGTAATAAGGCAGTCCAGGATTGGAGATGTTTCTCCACTCCAACCCTTTCAAAGCCATTTCTTATTTTCACACCAGATTTCATCATTTCATCACCCAGCACCTTTCCAGCCTTCTGTAGTCAATACTGTAGTATGTAGCAATATACAGGAACTATACTGTAGTATGTAGCAATATACAGGAACTATACTGTAGTATGTAGCTATATACAGGAACAATACTGTAGTATGTAGCTATATACAGGAACTATACTGTAGTATGTAGCTATATACAGGAACTATACTGTAGAATGTAGCTATATACAGGAACTATACTGTAGTATGTAGCTATATACAGGAACTATACTGTAGAATGTAGCTATATACAGGAACTATACTGTAGTATGTAGCTATATACAGGAACTAGAATGTAGCTATATACAGGAACTAGAATGTAGCTATATACAGGAACTATACTGTAGTATGTAGCTATATACAGGAACTATACTGTAGTATGTAGCTATATACAGGAACTAGAATGTAGCTATATACAGGAACTATACTGTAGTATGTAGCTATATACAGGAACTATACTGTAGTATGTAGCTATATACAGGAACTATACTGTAGTATGTAGCTCTATACAGGAACAATACTGTAGTATGTAGCTATATACAGGAACTATACTGTAGTATGTAGCTATATACAGGAACTATACTGTAGTATGTAGCTATATACAGGAACTATACTGTAGAATGTAGCTATATACAGGAACTATACTGTAGTATGTAGCTATATACAGGAACTATACTGTAGTATGTAGCTATATACAGGAACTAGAATGTAGCTATATACAGGAACTATACTGTAGTATGTAGCTATATACAGGAACTATACTGTAGTATGTAGCTATATACAGGAACTATACTGTAGTATGTAGCTATATACAGGAACTATACTGTAGTATGTAGCTATATACAGGAACTAGAATGTAGCTATATACAGGAACTATACTGTAGTATGTAGCTATATACAGGAACTATACTGTAGTATGTAGCTATATACAGGAACTATACTGTAGTATGTAGCTATATACAGGAACTATACTGTAGTATGTAGCTATATACAGGAACTATACTGTAGTATGTAGCTATATACAGGAACTAGAATGTAGCTATATACAGGAACTATACTGTAGTATGTAGCTATATACAGGAACTATACTGTAGTATGTAGCTATATACAGGAACTATACTGTAGTATGTAGCTATATACAGGAACTATACTGTAGTATGTAGCTATATACAGGAACTATACTGTAGTATGTAGCTATATACAGGAACTATACTGTAGAATGTAGCTATATACAGGAACTATACTGTAGTATGTAGCTATATACAGGAACTAGAATGTAGCTATATACAGGAACTATACTGTAGTATGTAGCTATATACAGGAACTATACTGTAGTATGTAGCTATATACAGGAACTATACTGTAGTATGTAGCTATATACAGGAACTATACTGTAGTATGTAGCTATATACAGGAACTATACTGTAGAATGTAGCTATATACAGGAACTATACTGTAGTATGTAGCTATATACAGGAACTAGAATGTAGCTATATACAGGAACTATACTGTAGTATGTAGCTATATACAGGAACTAGAATGTAGCTATATACAGGAACTATACTGTAGTATGTAGCTATATACAGGAACTATACTGTAGTATGTAGCTATATACAGGAACTATACTGTAGTATGTAGCTATATACAGGAACTATACTGTAGTATGTAGCTATATACAGGAACTATACTGTAGTATGTAGCTATATACAGGAACTATACTGTAGTATGTAGCTATATACAGGAACTATACTGTAGTATGTAGCTATATACAGGAACTATACTGTAGTATGTAGCTATATACAGGAACTATACTGTAGTATGTAGCTATATACAGGAACTATACTGTAGTATGTAGCTATATACAGGAACTATACTGTAGTATGTAGCTATATACAGGAACTATACTGTAGTATGTAGCTATATACAGGAACTATACTGTAGTATGTAGCTATATACAGGAACTATACTGTAGTATGTAGCTATATACAGGAACTTGGACTATAGTCATTTCTCACTCTCTCTCTCTCTCTCTCTCTCTCTCTTTGTCTCTTTCTCTCCCTCTCTATCTCTCTCACTTTCTCTCTCTCTCTCTCTGTCTCTCTACCTCTCTACACCTCTCTCTACCTCTCTCTCTCTCTCTCTCTCTCTCTCTCTCTGTCTCTCTCTACCTCTTTGTCTCTCCCTCTCTCTCTCCCTCTGTAACAACTTGCTGCAGTGTTGAGCTGTGTGGTCAAGGTATATTTCTGTCGTTTCACAGGGGAGAGACAGAGTGATGGAAAAGGGAAGGAGGGAGTTGGAGGGGGACAAATGATGATAAAAGGCAGAGTGGCTGTAGGAGGTAGAAGGTAGCAGGATGGAGGGACATAAAGATAGATTAGTGATGTATAAAGACAGAGGTACTGGTGGTAGAGAGAGAGAGAGAGTGAGAAGCAGGTAGAGTGAGAGAGAGAGAGGCAGGTAGAGTGAGAGAGAGAGAGAGGCAGGTAGAGTGAGAGAGATAGGCAGGTAGCATGAGAGAGAGAGGCAGGTAGAGTGAGTGAGAGAGAGAGAGAGTGAGAGAGAGAGAGAGGCAGGTAGAGTGAGAGAGAGAGAGAGAGAGAGAGTGAGAGAGAGGCAGGTAGCATGAGAGAGAGAGAGGCAGGTAGAGTGAGTGAGAGAGGCAGGTAGAGTGAGAGAGAGTGAGAGAGAGAGAGAGAGAGAGGCAGGTAGAGTGAGAGAGGCCTAACCAAATCATGAGAAAACAAAAGGATAATTACTTGACACATTGGAAATAATTAACAAACCAAACAGAGCAAACTAGAATGCTATTTGGCCCTAAACAGAGAGTACACAGTGGCAGAATACCTGACCACTGTGACTGACCCAAAATTAAGGAAAGCTTTGACTATGTACAGACTCAGTGAGCATAGCCTTGCTATTGAGAAAGGCCGCCGTAGGCAGACATGGCTCTCAAGAGAAGACAGGCTATGTGCACACTGCCCACAAAATGAGATGAAAACTGAGCTGCACTTCCTAACCTCCTGCCCAATGTATGACCATATTAGAGAGACATATTTCCCTCAGATTACACAGATCCACAAAGAATTTGAAAACAAATCCAATTTTGATAAACTCCCATATCTACTTGGTGAAATTCCACAGTGTGCCATCACAGCAGCAAGATTTGTGACCTGTTGCCACGAGAAAAGGTCAACCAGTGAAGAACAAACACCATTGTAAATACAACCCATATTTATGTTTATTTATTTTCCCTTTTGTACTTGAACTATTTGCAGATAATATGACATTTGAAAGGTATGTAATATTTTGGAACGGTTGTGAGTGTTTACTGTAAAATTACATTTTCTTCTATTTTACTTTTGTTTATTATCTACTTCACATGTTTTGGCAACGTTAACACATTGCCCTGTTAACACGTTGCCCACGCCCTGTTAACACGTTGCCCACGCCCTGTTAGCATTGCCAAATGAGAGAGAGAGTAATATATCGATCTCCTTTGAGGTGGATGAATGGATGGAGAGCGAGAGAGTGAAGGAGAGAGAGAGATATATAATGATCTCCTTGGTGGATGAAGGGATGGAGAGAGAGAGAGAGAGACAGAGAGAGAGACAGAGAGAGAGACAGAGAGAGAGACAGAGAGAGAGAGAAGGAGAGAGAATGAGAGAGAGAGAGAGAGAGAGAGAGAGACAGAGAGAGAGACAGAGAGAGAGAAGGAGAGAGAGAGATATAATGATCTCCTTGGTGGATGAAGGGATGGAGAGAGAGAGAGAGAGACAGAGAGAGAGACAGAGAGAGAGAAGGAGAGAGAGAGAAGGAGAGAGAGAGAAGGAGAGAGAATGAGAGAGAGAGAGAGAGAGAGAGAGACAGAGAGAGAGAAGGAGAGAGAGTGATATATTGATCTCCTTGGAGGAGGATGAAGGGATGGAGAAGTGACAGTGAGGCTGAATCAGACTGAGTGTCTAGTAGAGATATAGAACCCTCCACATTACGGCCTGGGAGGGATGAGGGAGGGATGAGGGATAGGTGGTCCTATAGCAGCACATTATGGCCTCTCTAATACTACCTAGAGAGATAGGGAAGAAGGACAGAGAGACAAATATGGCCCTATAATCACATTATGGGAGGGAGTGAGAGAGGGAGGGAGATAGGTGGTCCTATAGCAGACCTCTCTGATACTACTAAAGAGGGAGGGAGGGTGGGAGGGAAAGAGAGATATGGACCTACTGTAGCACATTATGCCCTGCCTGAGAGTACAGCAAAGAAAGAGAGGAGTGGAGGAGTAATGAGGGTATATGACTGGGGAGGACAGGAGAGGGAGGTGTACAGTAGGTTAGAGGAGAGGAGAGGAGAGGGAGGTGTACAGTAGGTAAGAGGGGAGGAGAGGAGAGGGAGGTGTACAGTAGGTAAGAGGAGAGGAGAGGGAGGTGTACAGTAGGTAAGAGGAGAGGAGAGGAGAGGAGAGGGAGGTGTACAGTAGGTAAGAGGAGAGGAGAGGGAGGTGTACAGTAGGTAAGAGGAGAGGAGAGGAGAGGGAGGTGTACAGTAGGTAAGAGGAGAGGAGAGGGAGGTGTACAGTAGGTAAGAGGAGAGGAGAGGGAGGTGTACAGTAGGTAAGAGGAGAGGAGAGGGAGGTGTACAGTAGGTAAGAGGGGAGGAGAGGAGAGGGAGGTGTACAGTAGGTAAGAGGAGAGGAGAGGAGAGGGAGGTGTACAGTAGGTGAGAGGAGAGGAGAGGGAGGTGTACAGTAGGTAAGAGGAGAGGAGAGGAGAGGGAGGTGTACAGTAGGTAAGAGGAGAGGAGAGGAGAGGGAGGTGTACAGTAGGTAAGAGGAGAGGAGAGGAGAGGGAGGTGTACAGTAGGTAAGAGGAGAGGAGAGGAGAGGGAGGTGTACAGTAGGTAAGAGGAGAGGAGAGGAGAGGGAGGTGTACAGTAGGTAAGAGGAGAGGAGAGGAGAGGGAGGTGTACAGTAGGTAAGAGGAGAGGAGAGGAGAGGGAGGTGTACAGTAGGTAAGAGGAGAGGAGAGGAGAGGGAGGTGTACAGTAGGTAAGAGGAGAGAAGAGGGAGGTGTACAGTAGGTAAGAGGAGAGGAGAGGAGAGGGAGGTGTACAGTAGGTAAGAGGAGAGGAGAGGAGAGGGAGGTGTACAGTAGGTAAGAGGAGAGGAGAGGAGAGGAGAGGGAGGTGTACAGTAGGTAAGAGGGGAGGAGAGGGAGGTGTACAGTAGGTAAGAGGAGAGGAGAGGGAGGTGTACAGTAGGTAAGAGGAGAGGAGAGGGAGGTGTACAGTAGGTAAGAGGAGAGGAGAGGAGAGGAGAGGGAGGTGTACAGTAGGTAAGAGGGGAGGAGAGGGAGGTGTACAGTAGGTAAGAGGAGAGGAGAGGGAGGTGTACAGTAGGTAAGAGGAGAGGAGAGGGAGGTGTACAGTAGGTAAGAGGAGAGGAGAGGGAGGTGTACAGCAGGTAAGAGGAGAGGAGAGGGAGGTGTACAGTAGGTAAGAGGAGAGGAGAGGAGAGGAGAGGGAGGTGTACAGTAGGTAAGAGGAGAGGAGAGGGAGGTGTACAGTAGGTAAGAGGGGAGGAGAGGGAGGTGTACAGTAGGTAAGAGGAGAGGAGAGGGAGGGAGGTGTACAGTCGGTAAGAGGAGAGGAGAGGGAGGTGTACAGTAGGTAAGAGGAGAGGAGAGGGAGGTGTACAGCAGGTAAGAGGAGAGGAGAGGGAGGTGTACAGTAGGTAAGAGGAGAGGAGAGGAGAGGGAGGTGTACAGTAGGTAAGAGGAGAGGAGAGGGAGGTGTACAGCTGGTAAGAGGAGAGGAGAGGGAGGTGTACAGTAGGTAAGAGGAGAGGAGAGGAGAGGAGAGGGAGGTGAACAGTAGGTAAGAGGAGAGGAGAGGGAGGTGTACAGTAGGTAAGAGGAGAGGAGAGGGAGGTGTACAGTAGGTAAGAGGAGAGGAAAGGAGAGGAGAGGGAAGTGTACAGTAGGAAGGAGGAGAGGAGAGGGAGGTGTACAGTAGGTAAGAGGAGAGGAGAGGAGAGGGAGGTGTACAGTAGGTAAGAGGAGAGGGAGGTGTACAGTAGGTAAGAGGAGAGGAGAGGAGAGGGAGGTGTACAGTAGGTAAGAGGAGAGGAGAGGAGAGGGAGGTGTACAGTAGGTAAGAGGAGAGGAGAGGGAGGTGTACAGTAGATAAGAGGAGAGGAGAGGGAGGTGTACAGTAGGTAAGAGGGGAGGAGAGGAGAGGAGAGGGAGGTGTACAGTAGGTAAGAGGAGAGGAGAGGAGAGGGAGGTGTACAGTAGGTAAGAGGGGAGGAGAGGGAGGTGTACAGTAGGTAAGAGGAGAGGAGAGGAGAGGGAGGTGTACAGTAGGTAAGAGGAGAGGAGAGGGGAGGAGAGGGAGGTGTACAGTAGGTAAGAGGAGAGGAGAGGAGAGGGAGGTGTACAGTAGGTAAGAGGAGAGGAGAGGAGAGGGAGGTGTACAGTAGGTAAGAGGGGAGGAGAGGGAGGTGTACAGTAGGTAAGAGGAGAGGAGAGGGAGGTGTACAGTAGGTAAGAGGAGATGAGAGGAGAGGGAGGTGTACAGTAGGTAAGAGGAGAGGAGAGGGAGGTGTACAGTAGGTAAGAGGAGAGGAGAGGGAGGTGTACAGTAGGTAAGAGGAGAGGAGAGGGAGGTGTACAGTAGGTAAGAGGAGAGGAGAGGGAGGTCTACAGTAGGTAAGAGGAGAGGAGAGGGAGGTGTACAGTAGGTAAGAGGAGAGGAGAGGGAGGTGTACAGTAGGTAAGAGGAGAGGAAAGGAGAGGAGAGGGAAGTGTACAGTAGGAAGGAGGAGAGGAGAGGGAGGTGTACAGTAGGTAAGAGGAGAGGAGAGGAGAGGGAGGTGTACAGTAGGTAAGAGGGGAGGAGAGGAGAGGAGAGGGAGGTGTACAGTAGGTAAGAGGAGATGAGAGGAGAGGGAAGTGTACAGTAGGAAGGAGGAGAGGAGAGGGAGGTGTACAGTAGGTAAGAGGAGAGGAGAGGAGAGGGAGGTGTACAGTAGGTGAGAGGAGAGGAGAGGGAGGTGTACAGTAGGTAAGAGGGGAGGAGAGGAGAGGAGAGGGAGGTGTACAGTAGGTAAGAGGAGAGGAGAGGGAGGTGTACAGTAGGTAAGAGGAGAGGAGAGGGAGGTGTACAGTAGGTAAGAGGGGAGAAGAGGAGAGGGAGGTGTACAGTAGGTAAGAGGGGAGAAGAGGAGAGGGAGGTGTACAGTAGGTAAGAGGGGAGGAGAGGAGAGGGAGGTGTCCAGTAGGTAAGAGGAGAGGAGAGGGAGGTGTACAGTAGGTAAGAGGGGAGGAGAGGAGAGGGAGGTGTACGGTAGGTAAGAGGAGAGGAGAGGGAGGTGTACAGTAGGTAAGAGGAGAGGAGAGGAGAGGGAGGTGTACAGTAGGTAAGAGGAGAGGAGAGGGAGGTGTATGGTTGGTAAGAGGAGAGGAGAGGAGAGGGAGGTGTACAGTAGGTAAGAGGAGAGGAGAGGAGAGGGAGGTGTACGGTAGGTAAGAGGAGAGGAGAGGGAGGTGTACAGTAGGTAAGAGGAGAGGAGAGGGAGGTGTACAGTAGGTAAGAGGAGAGGAGAGGGAGGTGTACAGTAGGTAAGAGGAGAGGAGAGGGAGGTGTACGGTAGGTA
>NW_023493658.1:1766768-1791768 GCF_013265735.2 Oncorhynchus mykiss
ATATAGGGAATAGTGTTCCAGTAGTACACTAGGTATATAGGGAATAGTGTTCCATTAGTACACTAGGTATATAGGGAATAGTGTTCCAGTAGTACACTAGGTATATAGGGAATAGTGTTCCATTAGTACACTAGGTATATAGGGAATAGTGTTCCAGTAGTACACTAGCTATATAGGGAATAGTGTTCCAGTAGTACACTAGGTATATAGGGAATAGTGTTCCAGTAGTACACTAGGTATATAGGGAATAGTGTTCCATTAGTACACTAGGTATATAGGGAATAGTGTTCCATTAGTACACTAGGTATATAGGGAATAGTGTTCCAGTAGTACACTAGGTATATAGGGAATAGTGTTCCAGTAGTACA
The DNA here is from genome assembly GCF_013265735.2 of Oncorhynchus mykiss. Classification (NCBI taxonomy): domain Eukaryota; kingdom Metazoa; phylum Chordata; class Actinopteri; order Salmoniformes; family Salmonidae; genus Oncorhynchus; species Oncorhynchus mykiss. The sequence goes on from NW_023493658.1 coordinate 1,767,137, forward strand.
CTAGGTATATAGGGAATAGTGTTCCAGTAGTACACTAGCTATATAGGGAATAGTGTTCCATTAGTACACTAGGTATATAGGGAATAGTGTTCCATTAGTACACTAGCTATATAGGGAATAGTGTTCCAGTAGTACACTAGGTATATAGTGTTCCATTAGTACACTAGGTATATAGGGAATAGTGTTCCAGTAGTACACTAGGTATATAGGGAATAGTGTTCCAGTAGTACACTAGGTATATAGGGAATAGTGTTCCATTAGTACACTAGGTATATAGGGAATAGTGTTCCATTAGTACACTAGGTATATAGGGAATAGTGTTCCAGTAGTACACTAGGTATATAGGGAATAGTGTTCCAGTAGTACACTAGGTATATAGGGAATAGTGTTCCATTAGTACACTAGGTATATAGGGAATAGTGTTCCATTAGTACACTAGGTATATAGAGAATAGTGTTCCAGTAGTACACTAGGTATATAGGGAATAGTGTTCCAGTAGTACACTAACTATATAGGGAATAGTGTTCCAGTAGTACACTAGGTATATAGTGTTCCAGTAGTACACTAGGTATATAGGGAATAGTGTTCCAGTAGTACACTAGGTATATAGTGTTCCAGTAGTACACTAGGTATATAGGGAATAGTGTTCCAGTAGTACACTAGCTATATAGTGTTCCAGTAGTACACTAGCTATATAGGGAATAGTGTTCCAGTAGTACACTAGCTATATAGGGAATAGTGTTCCAGTAGTACACTAGGTATATAGGGAATAGTGTTCCAGTAGTACACTAGGTATATAGGGAATAGTGTTCCATTAGTACACTAGGTATATAGGGAATAGTGTTCCAGTAGTACACTAGGTATATAGGGAATAGTGTTCCATTAGTACACTAGGTATATAGGGAATAGTGTTCCAGTAGTACACTAGCTATATAGGGAATAGTGTTCCAGTAGTACACTAGGTATATAGGGAATAGTGTTCCAGTAGTACACTAGGTATATAGGGAATAGTGTTCCATTAGTACACTAGGTATATAGGGAATAGTGTTCCATTAGTACACTAGGTATATAGGGAATAGTGTTCCAGTAGTACACTAGGTATATAGGGAATAGTGTTCCAGTAGTACACTAGGTATATAGGGAATAGTGTTCCAGTAGTACACTAGGTATATAGGGAATAGTGTTCCAGTAGTACACTAGGTATATAGGGAATAGTGTTCCAGTAGTACACTAGGTATATAGGGAATAGTGTTCCAGTAGTACACTAGCTATATAGGGAATAGTGTTCCATTAGTACACTAGGTATATAGGGAATAGTGTTCCAGTAGTACACTAGGTATATAGGGAATAGTGTTCCATTAGTACACTAGGTATATAGGGAATAGTGTTCCAGTAGTACACTAGCTATATAGGGAATAGTGTTCCAGTAGTACACTAGGTATATAGGGAATAGTGTTCCAGTAGTACACTAGGTATATAGGGAATAGTGTTCCATTAGTACACTAGGTATATAGGGAATAGTGTTCCATTAGTACACTAGGTATATAGGGAATAGTGTTCCAGTAGTACACTAGGTATATAGGGAATAGTGTTCCAGTAGTACACTAGGTATATAGGGAATAGTGTTCCAGTAGTACACTAGCTATATAGGGAATAGTGTTCCATTAGTACACTAGGTATATAGGGAATAGTGTTCCATTAGTACACTAGCTATATAGGGAATAGTGTTCCAGTAGTACACTAGGTATATAGTGTTCCATTAGTACACTAGGTATATAGGGAATAGTGTTCCAGTAGTACACTAGGTATATAGGGAATAGTGTTCCAGTAGTACACTAGCTATATAGGGAATAGTGTTCCAGTAGTACACTAGGTATATAGGGAATAGTGTTCCAGTAGTACACTAGGTATATAGGGAATAGTGTTCCATTAGTACACTAGGTATATAGGGAATAGTGTTCCATTAGTACACTAGGTATATAGAGAATAGTGTTCCAGTAGTACACTAGGTATATAGGGAATAGTGTTCCAGTAGTACACTAGCTATATAGGGAATAGTGTTCCAGTAGTACACTAGGTATATAGTGTTCCAGTAGTACACTAGGTATATAGGGAATAGTGTTCCAGTAGTACACTAGGTATATAGTGTTCCAGTAGTACACTAGGTATATAGGGAATAGTGTTCCAGTAGTACACTAGCTATATAGTGTTCCAGTAGTACACTAGCTATATAGGGAATAGTGTTCCAGTAGTACACTAGGTATATAGGGAATAGTGTTCCAGTAGTGCACTAGCTATATAGGGAATAGTGTTCCAGTAGTACACTAGCTATATAGGGAATAGTGTTCCATTAGTACACTAGGTATATAGGGAATAGTGTTCCAGTAGTACACTAGGTATATAGGGAATAGTGTTCCAGTAGTACACTAGGTATATAGGGAATAGTGTTCCATTAGTACACTAGGTATATAGTGTTCCAGTAGTACACTAGGTATATAGGGAATAGTGTTCCAGTAGTACACTAGGTATATTGGGAATAGTGTTCCATTAGTACACTAGGTATATAGGGAATAGTGTTCCATTAGTACACTAGGTATATAGTGTTCCATTAGTACACTAGGTATATAGGGAATAGTGTTCCAGTAGTACACTAGGTATATAGGGAATAGTGTTCCAGTAGTACACTAGGTATATAGGGAATAGTGTTCCAGTAGTACACTAGGTATATAGGGAATAGTGTTCCATTAGTACACTAGGTATATAGTGTTCCATTAGTACACTAGGTATATAGGGAATAGTGTTCCAGTAGTACACTAGGTATATAGGGAATAGTGTTCCAGTAGTACACTAGGTATATAGGGAATAGTGTTCCATTAGTACACTAGGTATATAGTGTTCCATTAGTACACTAGGTATATAGGGAATAGTGTTCCAGTAGTACACTAGGTATATAGGGAATAGTGTTCCAGTAGTACACTAGGTATATAGGGAATAGTGTTCCAGTAGTACACTAGGTATATAGGGAATAGTGTTCCAGTAGTACACTAGGTATATAGGGAATAGTGTTCCAGTAGTACACTAGGTATATAGGGAATAGTGTTCCATTAGTACACTAGGTATATAGGGAATAGTGTTCCAGTAGTACACTAGGTATATAGGGAATAGTGTTCCAGTAGTACACTAGGTATATAGGGAATAGTGTTCCATTAGTACACTAGGTATATAGGGAATAGTGTTCCATTAGTACACTAGGTATATAGGGAATAGTGTTCCATTAGTACACTAGGTATATAGGGAATAGTGTTCCAGTAGTACACTAGCTATATAGGGAATAGTGTTCCAGTAGTACACTAGGTATATAGGGAATAGTGTTCCAGTAGTACACTAGCTATATAGGGAATAGTGTTCCAGTAGTACACTAGCTATATAGGGAATAGTGTTCCAGTAGTACACTAGGTATATAGGGAATAGTGTTCCAGTAGTACACTAGCTATATAGGGAATAGTGTTCCATTAGTACACTAGGTATATAGGGAATAGTGTTCCATTAGTACACTAGCTATATAGGGAATAGTGTTCCAGTAGTACACTAGGTATATAGGGAATAGTGTTCCATTAGTACACTAGGTATATAGGGAATAGTGTTCCAGTAGTACACTAGGTATATAGGGAATAGTGTTCCAGTAGTACACTAGCTATATAGTGTTCCAGTAGTACACTAGGTATATAGGGAATAGTGTTCCAGTAGTACACTAGCTATATAGTGTTCCAGTAGTACACTAGCTATATAGTGTTCCAGTAGTACACTAGGTATATAGGGAATAGTGTTCCAGTAGTACACTAGCTATATAGTGTTCCAGTAGTACACTAGGTATATAGGGAATAGTGTTCCAGTAGTACACTAGCTATATAGGGAATAGTGTTCCATTAGTACACTAGGTATATAGGGAATAGTGTTCCATTAGTACACTAGGTATATAGGGAATAGTGTTCCATTAGTACACTAGGTATATAGGGAATAGTGTTCCAGTAGTACACTAGGTATATAGGGAATAGTGTTCCAGTAGTACACTAGGTATATAGTGTTCCAGTAGTACACTAGGTATATAGGGAATAGTGTTCCATTAGTACACTAGGTATATAGTGTTCCAGTAGTACACTAGGTATATAGGGAATAGTGTTCCAGTAGTACACTAGGTATATAGGGAATAGTGTTCCAGTAGTACACTAGCTATATAGTGTTCCAGTAGTACACTAGCTATATAGGGAATAGTGTTCCAGTAGTACACTAGGTATATAGGGAATAGTGTTCCAGTAGTACACTAGCTATATAGGGAATAGTGTTCCATTAGTACACTAGGTATATAGGGAATAGTGTTCCAGTAGTACACTAGGTATATAGGGAATAGTGTTCCATTAGTACACTAGGTATATAGGGAATAGTGTTCCAGTAGTACACTAGGTATATAGTGAATAGTGTTCCAGTAGTACACTAGGTATATAGGGAATAGTGTTCCATTAGTACACTAGGTATATAGGGAATAGTGTTCCATTAGTACACTAGGTATATAGGGAATAGTGTTCCAGTAGTACACTAGGTATATAGTGTTCCAGTAGTACACTAGGTATATAGGGAATAGTGTTCCATTAGTACACTAGGTATATAGTGTTCCAGTAGTACACTAGGTATATAGGGAATAGTGTTCCAGTAGTACACTAGGTATATAGGGAATAGTGTTCCAGTAGTACACTAGGTATATAGGGAATAGTGTTCCAGTAGTACACTAGGTATATAGTGTTCCATTAGTACACTAGGTATATAGGGAATAGTGTTCCAGTAGTACACTAGGTATATAGGGAATAGTGTTCCAGTAGTACACTAGCTATATAGGGAATAGTGTTCCAGTAGTACACTAGGTATATAGGGAATAGTGTTCCATTAGTACACTAGGTATATAGGGAATAGTGTTCCATTAGTACACTAGGTATATAGGGAATAGTGTTCCATTAGTACACTAGGTATATAGGGAATAGTGTTCCATTAGTACACTAGGTATATAGGGAATAGTGTTCCATTAGTACACTAGCTATATAGGGAATAGTGTTCCAGTAGTACACTAGGTATATAGTGTTCCAGTAGTACACTAGGTATATAGGGAATAGTGTTCCATTAGTACACTAGGTCTATAGTGTTCCAGTAGTACACTAGGTATATAGGGAATAGTGTTCCATTAGTACACTAGGTATATAGTGTTCCATTAGTACACTAGGTATATAGGGAATAGTGTTCCAGTAGTACACTAGGTATATAGGGAATAGTGTTCCAGTAGTACACTAGGTATATAGTGTTCCAGTAGTACACTAGGTATATAGGGAATAGTGTTCCAGTAGTGCACTAGGTATATAGGGAATAGTGTTCCATTAGTACACTAGGTATATAGGGAATAGTGTTCCATTAGTACACTAGGTATATAGGGAATAGTGTTCCAGTAGTACACTAGCTATATAGTGTTCCAGTAGTACACTAGCTATATAGGGAATAGTGTTCCATTAGTACACTAGGTATATAGGGAATAGTGTTCCAGTAGTACACTAGGTATATAGGGAATAGTGTTCCATTAGTACACTAGGTATATAGGGAATAGTGTTCCAGTAGTACACTAGGTATATAGGGAATAGTGTTCCAGTAGTACACTAGGTATATAGGGAATAGTGTTCCATTAGTACACTAGGTATATAGGGAATAGTGTTCCAGTAGTACACTAGGTATATAGGGAATAGTGTTCCATTAGTACACTAGGTATATAGGGAATAGTGTTCCAGTAGTACACTAGGTATATAGGGAATAGTGTTCCATTAGTACACTAGGTATATAGGGAATAGTGTTCCATTAGTACACTAGGTATATAGAGAATAGTGTTCCAGTAGTACACTAGGTATATAGGGAATAGTGTTCCAGTAGTACACTAGCTATATAGGGAATAGTGTTCCAGTAGTACACTAGGTATATAGGGAATAGTGTTCCAGTAGTACACTAGCTATATAGGGAATAGTGTTCCAGTAGTACACTAGGTATATAGGGAATAGTGTTCCATTAGTACACTAGGTATATAGGGAATAGTGTTCCATTAGTACACTAGGTATATAGGGAATAGTGTTCCATTAGTACACTAGGTATATAGGGAATAGTGTTCCAGTAGTACACTAGGTATATAGAGAATAGTGTTCCAGTAGTACACTAGGTATATAGGGAATAGTGTTCCAGTAGTACACTAGGTATATAGGGAATAGTGTTCCAGTAGTACACTAGCTATATAGGGAATAGTGTTCCAGTAGTACACTAGGTATATAGGGAATAGTGTTCCAGTAGTACACTAGCTATATAGGGAATAGTGTTCCAGTAGTACACTAGGTATATAGGGAATAGTGTTCCATTAGTACACTAGGTATATAGGGAATAGTGTTCCAGTAGTACACTAGGTATATAGGGAATAGTGTTCCAGTAGTACACTAGGTATATAGGGAATAGTGTTCCAGTAGTACACTAGGTATATAGGGAATAGTGTTCCAGTAGTACACTAGGTATATAGTGTTCCAGTAGTACACTAGGTATATAGGGAATAGTGTTCCAGTAGTACACTAGGTATATAGGGAATAGTGTTCCAGTAGTACACTAGGTATATAGTGTTCCAGTAGTACACTAGGTATATAGGGAATAGTGTTCCATTAGTACACTAGGTATATAGTGTTCCATTAGTACACTAGGTATATAGTGTTCCAGTAGTACACTAGGTATATAGGGAATAGTGTTCCAGTAGTACACTAGGTATTTAGTGTTCCAGTAGTACACTAGGTATATAGGGAATAGTGTTCCATTAGTACACTAGGTATATAGTGTTCCATTAGTACACTAGGTATATAGTGTTCCAGTAGTACACTAGGTATATAGGGAATAGTGTTCCAGTAGTACACTAGGTATTTAGTGTTCCAGTAGTACACTAGGTATATAGGGAATAGTGTTCCAGTAGTACACTAGGTATTTAGTGTTCCAGTAGTACACTAGGTATATAGGGAATAGTGTTCCAGTAGTACACTAGCTATATAGTGTTCCAGTAGTACACTAGGTATATAGTGTTCCAGTAGTACACTAGGTATATAGGGAATAGTGTTCCAGTAGTACACTAGCTATATAGTGTTCCAGTAGTACACTAGGTATATAGTGTTCCAGTAGTACACTAGCTATATAGTGTTCCAGTAGTACACTAGGTATATAGGGAATAGTGTTCCATTAGTACACTAGGTATATAGGGAATAGTGTTCCAGTAGTACACTAGGTATATAGGGAATAGTGTTCCAGTAGTACACTAGGTATATAGGGAATAGTGTTCCAGTAGTACACTAGGTATATAGGGAATAGTGTTCCAGTAGTACACTAGGTATATAGGGAATAGTGTTCCATTAGTACACTAGGTATATAGGGAATAGTGTTCCATTAGTACACTAGGTATATAGGGAATAGTGTTCCATTAGTACACTAGGTATATAGTGTTCCAGTAGTACACTAGGTATATAGGGAATAGTGTTCCAGTAGTACACTAGGTATATAGTGTTCCAGTAGTACACTAGGTATATAGGGAATAGTGTTCCAGTAGTACACTAGGTATATAGGGAATAGTGTTCCATTAGTACACTAGGTATATAGGGAATAGTGTTCCAGTAGTACACTAGGTATATAGGGAATAGTGTTCCATTAGTACACTAGGTATATAGGGAATAGTGTTCCATTAGTACACTAGGTATATAGGGAATAGTGTTCCATGAGTCTAAATAAACAGAATAAACAGACCAACCCTCTTCTCTCTACAACACATTAAATAGAGTCCTCCCTCCCTCCCTACAGATTAAACAGACCAACCCTCCTCTCTCTACAACACATTAAATAGAGTCCTCCCTCCCTACAGAATAAACAGACCAACCCTCTTCTCTCTACAACACATTAAATAGAGTCCTCCCTCCCTCCCTACAGATTAAACAGACCAACCCTCTTCTCTCTCTACAACACATTAAATAGAGTCCTCCCTCCCTACAGAATAAACAGATCAACCCTCTTCTCTCTACAACACATTAAATAGAGTCCTCCCTCCCTACAGATTAAACAGACCAACCCTCTTCTCTCTACAACACATTAAATAGAGTCCTCCCTCCCTACAGAATAAACAGACCAACCCTCCTCTCTCTACAACACATTAAATAGAGTCCTCCCTCCCTCCCTACAGAATAAACAGACCAACCCTCTTCTCTCTCTACAACACATTAAATAGAGTCCTCCCTCCCTCCCTACAGATTAAACAGACCAACCCTCTTCTCTCTCTACAACACATTAAATAGAGTCCTCCCTCCCTACAGATTAAACAGACCAACCCTCCTCTCTCTACAACACATTAAATATAGTCCTCCCTCCCTCCCTACAGATTAAACAGACCAACCCTCTTCTCTCTACAACACATTAAATAGAGTCCTCCCTCCCTACAGAATAAACAGACCAACCCTCTTCTCTCTACAACACATTAAATAGAGTCCTCCCTCCCTACAGATTAAACAGACCAACCCTCTTCTCTCTACAACACATTAAATAGAATCCTCCCTCCCTACAGATTAAACAGACCAACCCTCTTCTCTCTCTACAACACATTAAATAGAGTCCTCCCTCCCTCCCTACAGATTAAACAGACCAACCCTCTTCTCTCTCTACAACACATTAAATAGAGTCCTCCCTCCCTCCCTACAGAATAAACAGACCAACCCTCCTCTCTCTACAACACATTAAATAGAGTCCTCCCTCCCTCCCTACAGATTAAACAGACCAACCCTCTTCTCTCTCTACAACACATTAAATAGAGTCCTCCCTCCCTACAGATTAAACAGACCAACCCTCTTCTCTCTCTACAACACATTAAATAGAGTCCTCCCTCCCTACAGAATAAACAGACCAACCCTCTTCTCTCTCTACAACACATTAAATAGAGTCCTCCCTCCCTCCCTACAGATTAAACAGACCAACCCTCTTCTCTCTCTACAACACATTAAATAGAGTCCTCCCTCCCTCCCTACAGAATAAACAGACCAACCCTCTTCTCTCTCTACAACACATTAAATAGAGTCCTCCCTCCCTACAGAATAAACAGACCAACCCTCTTCTCTCTCTACAACACATTAAATAGAGTCCTCCCTCCCTACAGATTAAACAGACCAACCCTCCTCTCTCTACAACACATTAAATAGAGTCCTCCCTCCCTACAGATTAAACAGACCAACCCTCTTCTCTCTCTACAACACATTAAATAGAGTCCTCCCTCCCTACAGAATAAACAGACCAACCCTCCTCTCTCTACAACACATTAAATAGAGTCCTCCCTCCCTCCCTCCCTACAGATTAAACAGGCCAACCCTCTTCTCTCTCTACAACACATTAAATAGAGTCCTCCCTCCCTACAGATTAAACAGACCAACCCTCTTCTCTCTCTACAACACATTAAATAGAGTCCTCCCTCCCTACAGATTAAACAGACCAACCCTCTTCTCTCTCTACAACACGTTAAATAGAGTCCTCCCTCCCTCCCTACAGATTAAACAGACCAACCCTCTTCTCTCTCTACAACACATTAAATAGAGTCCTCCCTCCCTCCCTACAGATTAAACAGACCAACCCTCTTCTCTCTCTACAACACATTAAATAGAGTCCTCCCTCCCTACAGAATAAACAGACCAACCCTCTTCTCTCTCTACAACACATTAAATAGAGTCCTCCCTCCCTACAGAATAAACAGACCAACCCTCTTCTCTCTACAACACATTAAATAGAGTCCTCCCTCCCTCCCTACAGATTAAACAGACCAACCCTCTTCTCTCTCTACAACACATTAAATAGAGTCCTCCCTCCCTCCCTACAGATTAAACAGACCAACCCTCTTCTCTCTCTACAACACATTAAATAGAGTCCTCCCTCCCTACAGATTAAACAGACCAACCCTCTTCTCTCTACAACACATTAAATAGAGTCCTCCCTCCCTCCCTACAGATTAAACAGACCAACCCTCTTCTCTCTCTACAACACATTAAATAGAGTCCTCCCTCCCTACAGATTAAACAGACCAACCCTCTTCTCTCTCTACAACACATTAAATAGAGTCCTCCCTCCCTACAGAATAAACAGATCAACCCTCTTCTCTCTCTACAACACATTAAATAGAGTCCTCCCTCCCTCCCTACAGATTAAACAGACCAACCCTCTTCTCTCTCTACAACACATTAAATAGAGTCCTCCCTCCCTACAGAATAAACAGATCAACCCTCTTCTCTCTCTACAACACATTAAATAGAGTCCTCCCTCCCTCCCTACAGAATAAACAGACCAACCCTCTTCTCTCTACAACACATTAAATAGAGTCCTCCCTCCCTCCCTACAGAATAAACAGACCAACCCTCTTCTCTCTACAACACATTAAATAGAGTCCTCCCTCCCTCCCTACAGATTAAACAGACCAACCCTCTTCTCTCTCTACAACACATTAAATAGAGTCCTCCCTCCCTCCCTACAGATTAAACAGACCAACCCTCTTCTCTCTCTACAACACATTAAATAGAGTCCTCCCTCCCTCCCTACAGAATAAACAGACCAACCCTCTTCTCTCTCTACAACACATTAAATAGAGTCCTCCCTCCCTACAGAATAAACAGACCAACCCTCTTCTCTCTCTACAACACATTAAATAGAGTCCTCCCTCCCTACAGATTAAACAGACCAACCCTCCTCTCTCTACAACACATTAAATAGAGTCCTCCCTCCCTACAGATTAAACAGACCAACCCTCTTCTCTCTCTACAACACATTAAATAGAGTCCTCCCTCCCTACAGAATAAACAGACCAACCCTCCTCTCTCTACAACACATTAAATAGAGTCCTCCCTCCCTCCCTACAGATTAAACAGACCAACCCTCTTCTCTCTCTACAACACATTAAATAGAGTCCTCCCTCCCTACAGATTAAACAGACCAACCCTCTTCTCTCTCTACAACACATTAAATAGAGTCCTCCCTCCCTACAGATTAAACAGACCAACCCTCTTCTCTCTCTACAACACATTAAATAGAGTCCTCCCTCCCTCCCTACAGATTAAACAGACCAACCCTCTTCTCTCTCTACAACACATTAAATAGAGTCCTCCCTCCCTCCCTACAGATTAAACAGACCAACCCTCTTCTCTCTCTACAACACATTAAATAGAGTCCTCCCTCCCTACAGAATAAACAGACCAACCCTCTTCTCTCTCTACAACACATTAAATAGAGTCCTCCCTCCCTACAGAATAAACAGACCAACCCTCTTCTCTCTACAACACATTAAATAGAGTCCTCCCTCCCTCCCTACAGATTAAACAGACCAACCCTCTTCTCTCTCTACAACACATTAAATAGAGTCCTCCCTCCCTCCCTACAGATTAAACAGACCAACCCTCTTCTCTCTCTACAACACATTAAATAGAGTCCTCCCTCCCTACAGAATAAACAGATCAACCCTCTTCTCTCTCTACAACACATTAAATAGAGTCCTCCCTCCCTCCCTACAGAATAAACAGACCAACCCTCTTCTCTCTACAACACATTAAATAGAGTCCTCCCTCCCTCCCTACAGAATAAACAGACCAACCCTCTTCTCTCTACAACACATTAAATAGAGTCCTCCCTCCCTCCCTACAGATTAAACAGACCAACCCTCTTCTCTCTCTACAACACATTAAATAGAGTCCTCCCTCCCTCCCTACAGATTAAACAGACCAACCCTCTTCTCTCTCTACAACACATTAAATAGAGTCCTCCCTCCCTACAGAATAAACAGACCAACCCTCTTCTCTCTACAACACATTAAATAGAGTCCTCCCTCCCTCCCTACAGATTAAACAGACCAACCCTCTTCTCTCTCTACAACACATTAAATAGAGTCCTCCCTCCCTACAGAATAAACAGACCAACCCTCTTCTCTCTCTACAACACATTAAATAGAGTCCTCCCTCCCTACAGAATAAACAGACCAACCCTCTTCTCTCTACAACACATTAAATAGAGTCCTCCCTCCCTCCCTACAGATTAAACAGACCAACCCTCTTCTCTCTCTACAACACATTAAATAGAGTCCTCCCTCCCTCCCTACAGATTAAACAGACCAACCCTCTTCTCTCTCTACAACACATTAAATAGAGTCCTCCCTCCCTACAGAATAAACAGATCAACCCTCTTCTCTCTCTACAACACATTAAATAGAGTCCTCCCTCCCTCCCTACAGAATAAACAGACCAACCCTCTTCTCTCTACAACACATTAAATAGAGTCCTCCCTCCCTCCCTACAGAATAAACAGACCAACCCTCTTCTCTCTACAACACATTAAATAGAGTCCTCCCTCCCTCCCTACAGATTAAACAGACCAACCCTCTTCTCTCTCTACAACACATTAAATAGAGTCCTCCCTCCCTCCCTACAGATTAAACAGACCAACCCTCTTCTCTCTCTACAACACATTAAATAGAGTCCTCCCTCCCTCCCTACAGAATAAACAGACCAACCCTCTTCTCTCTCTACAACACATTAAATAGAGTCCTCCCTCCCTACAGAATAAACAGACCAACCCTCTTCTCTCTCTACAACACATTAAATAGAGTCCTCCCTCCCTACAGATTAAACAGACCAACCCTCCTCTCTCTACAACACATTAAATAGAGTCCTCCCTCCCTACAGATTAAACAGACCAACCCTCTTCTCTCTCTACAACACATTAAATAGAGTCCTCCCTCCCTACAGAATAAACAGACCAACCCTCCTCTCTCTACAACACATTAAATAGAGTCCTCCCTCCCTCCCTACAGATTAAACAGACCAACCCTCTTCTCTCTCTACAACACATTAAATAGAGTCCTCCCTCCCTACAGATTAAACAGACCAACCCTCTTCTCTCTCTACAACACATTAAATAGAGTCCTCCCTCCCTACAGATTAAACAGACCAACCCTCTTCTCTCTCTACAACACATTAAATAGAGTCCTCCCTCCCTCCCTACAGATTAAACAGACCAACCCTCTTCTCTCTCTACAACACATTAAATAGAGTCCTCCCTCCCTCCCTACAGATTAAACAGACCAACCCTCTTCTCTCTCTACAACACATTAAATAGAGTCCTCCCTCCCTACAGAATAAACAGACCAACCCTCTTCTCTCTCTACAGCACATTAAATAGAGTCCTCCCTCCCTACAGAATAAACAGACCAACCCTCTTCTCTCTACAACACATTAAATAGAGTCCTCCCTCCCTCCCTACAGATTAAACAGACCAACCCTCTTCTCTCTCTACAACACATTAAATAGAGTCCTCCCTCCCTCCCTACAGATTAAACAGACCAACCCTCTTCTCTCTCTACAACACATTAAATAGAGTCCTCCCTCCCTACAGATTAAACAGACCAACCCTCTTCTCTCTACAACACATTAAATAGAGTCCTCCCTCCCTACAGATTAAACAGACCAACCCTCTTCTCTCTACAACACATTAAATAGAGTCCTCCCTCCCTCCCTACAGATTAAACAGACCAACCCTCTTCTCTCTCTACAACACATTAAATAGAGTCCTCCCTCCCTACAGATTAAACAGACCAACCCTCTTCTCTCTCTACAACACATTAAATAGAGTCCTCCCTCCCTACAGAATAAACAGATCAACCCTCTTCTCTCTCTACAACACATTAAATAGAGTCCTCCCTCCCTCCCTACAGATTAAACAGACCAACCCTCTTCTCTCTCTACAACACATTAAATAGAGTCCTCCCTCCCTACAGATTAAACAGACCAACCCTCTTCTCTCTCTACAACACATTAAATAGAGTCCTCCCTCCCTACAGAATAAACAGATCAACCCTCTTCTCTCTCTACAACACATTAAATAGAGTCCTCCCTCCCTCCCTACAGAATAAACAGACCAACCCTCTTCTCTCTACAACACATTAAATAGAGTCCTCCCTCCCTCCCTACAGAATAAACAGACCAACCCTCTTCTCTCTACAACACATTAAATAGAGTCCTCCCTCCCTCCCTACAGATTAAACAGACCAACCCTCTTCTCTCTCTACAACACATTAAATAGAGTCCTCCCTCCCTCCCTACAGATTAAACAGACCAACCCTCTTCTCTCTCTACAACACATTAAATAGAGTCCTCCCTCCCTCCCTACAGAATAAACAGACCAACCCTCTTCTCTCTCTACAACACATTAAATAGAGTCCTCCCTCCCTACAGAATAAACAGACCAACCCTCTTCTCTCTCTACAACACATTAAATAGAGTCCTCCCTCCCTACAGATTAAACAGACCAACCCTCCTCTCTCTACAACACATTAAATAGAGTCCTCCCTCCCTACAGATTAAACAGACCAACCCTCTTCTCTCTCTACAACACATTAAATAGAGTCCTCCCTCCCTACAGAATAAACAGACCAACCCTCCTCTCTCTACAACACATTAAATAGAGTCCTCCCTCCCTCCCTACAGATTAAACAGACCAACCCTCTTCTCTCTCTACAACACATTAAATAGAGTCCTCCCTCCCTACAGATTAAACAGACCAACCCTCTTCTCTCTCTACAACACATTAAATAGAGTCCTCCCTCCCTACAGATTAAACAGACCAACCCTCTTCTCTCTCTACAACACATTAAATAGAGTCCTCCCTCCCTCCCTACAGATTAAACAGACCAACCCTCTTCTCTCTCTACAACACATTAAATAGAGTCCTCCCTCCCTCCCTACAGATTAAACAGACCAACCCTCTTCTCTCTCTACAACACATTAAATAGAGTCCTCCCTCCCTACAGAATAAACAGACCAACCCTCTTCTCTCTCTACAACACATTAAATAGAGTCCTCCCTCCCTCCCTACAGATTAAACAGACCAACCCTCTTCTCTCTCTACAACACATTAAATAGAGTCCTCCCTCCCTCCCTACAGATTAAACAGACCAACCCTCTTCTCTCTCTACAACACATTAAATAGAGTCCTCCCTCCCTACAGATTAAACAGACCAACCCTCTTCTCTCTACAACACATTAAATAGAGTCCTCCCTCCCTACAGATTAAACAGACCAACCCTCTTCTCTCTACAACACATTAAATAGAGTCCTCCCTCCCTCCCTACAGATTAAACAGACCAACCCTCTTCTCTCTCTACAACACATTAAATAGAGTCCTCCCTCCCTACAGATTAAACAGACCAACCCTCTTCTCTCTCTACAACACATTAAATAGAGTCCTCCCTCCCTACAGAATAAACAGATCAACCCTCTTCTCTCTCTACAACACATTAAATAGAGTCCTCCCTCCCTCCCTACAGAATAAACAGACCAACCCTCTTCTCTCTACAACACATTAAATAGAGTCCTCCCTCCCTCCCTACAGAATAAACAGACCAACCCTCTTCTCTCTACAACACATTAAATAGAGTCCTCCCTCCCTCCCTACAGATTAAACAGACCAACCCTCTTCTCTCTCTACAACACATTAAATAGAGTCCTCCCTCCCTCCCTACAGATTAAACAGACCAACCCTCTTCTCTCTCTACAACACATTAAATAGAGTCCTCCCTCCCTCCCTACAGATTAAACAGACCAACCCTCTTCTCTCTCTACAACACATTAAATAGAGTCCTCCCTCCCTACAGATTAAACAGACCAACCCTCTTCTCTCTCTACAACACATTAAATAGAGTCCTCCCTCCCTACAGATTAAACAGACCAACCCTCTTCTCTCTCTACAACACATTAAATAGAGTCCTCCCTCCCTACAGAATAAACAGACCAACCCTCTTCTCTCTCTATAACACATTAAATAGAGTCCTCCCTCCCTCCCTACAGAATAAACAGACCAACCCTCTTCTCTCTACAACACATTAAATAGAGTCCTCCCTCCCTCCCTACAGATTAAACAGACCAACCCTCCTCTCTCTACAACACATTAAATAGAGTCCTCCCTCCCTCCCTACAGAATAAACAGACCAACCCTCCTCTCTCTACAACACATTAAATAGAGTCCTCCCTCCCTCCCTACAGAATAAACAGACCAACCCTCTTCTCTCTCTACAACACATTAAATAGAGTCCTCCCTCCCTACAGAATAAACAGACCAACCCTCTTCTCTCTACAACACATTAAATAGAGTCCTCCCTCCCTACAGATTAAACAGACCAACCCTCCTCTCTCTACAACACATTAAATAGAGTCCTCCCTCCCTCCCTACAGATTAAACAGACCAACCCTCTTCTCTCTACAACACATTAAATAGAGTCCTCCCTCCCTACAGAATAAACAGACCAACCCTCTTCTCTCTACAACACATTAAATAGAGTCCTCCCTCCATACAGATTAAACAGACCAACCCTCCTCTCTCTACAACACATTAAATAGAGTCCTCCCTCCCTCCCTACAGATTAAACAGACCAACCCTCTTCTCTCTACAACACATTAAATAGAGTCCTCCCTCCCTACAGATTAAACAGACCAACCCTCTTCTCTCTCTACAACACATTAAATAGAGTCCTCCCTCCCTACAGATTAAACAGACCAACCCTCTTCTCTCTCTACAACACATTAAATAGAGTCCTCCCTCCCTACAGAATAAACAGATCAACCCTCTTCTCTCTCTACAACACATTAAATAGAGTCCTCCCTCCCTCCCTACAGAATAAACAGACCAACCCTCTTCTCTCTACAACACATTAAATAGAGTCCTCCCTCCCTCCCTACAGAATAAACAGACCAACCCTCTTCTCTCTACAACACATTAAATAGAGTCCTCCCTCCCTCCCTACAGATTAAACAGACCAACCCTCTTCTCTCTCTACAACACATTAAATAGAGTCCTCCCTCCCTCCCTACAGATTAAACAGACCAACCCTCTTCTCTCTCTGCAACACATTAAATAGAGTCCTCCCTCCCTCCCTACAGATTAAACAGACCAACCCTCTTCTCTCTCTACAACACATTAAATAGAGTCCTCCCACCCTCCCTACAGAATAAACAGACCAACCCTCTTCTCTCTCTACAACATATTAAATAGAGTCCTCCCTCCCTACAGAATAAACAGACCAACCCTCTTCTCTCTCTACAACACATTAAATAGAGTCCTCCCTCCCTACAGATTAAACAGACCAACCCTCCTCTCTCTACAACACATTAAATAGAGTCCTCCCTCCCTACAGATTAAACAGACCAACCCTCTTCTCTCTCTACAACACATTAAATAGAGTCCTCCCTCCCTACAGAATAAACAGACCAACCCTCCTCTCTCTACAACACATTAAATAGAGTCCTCCCTCCCTCCCTACAGATTAAACAGACCAACCCTCTTCTCTCTCTACAACACATTAAATAGAGTCCTCCCTCCCTACAGATTAAACAGACCAACCCTCTTCTCTCTCTACAACACATTAAATAGAGTCCTCCCTCCCTACAGATTAAACAGACCAACCCTCTTCTCTCTCTACAACACATTAAATAGAGTCCTCCCTCCCTCCCTACAGATTAAACAGACCAACCCTCTTCTCTCTCTACAACACATTAAATAGAGTCCTCCCTCCCTCCCTACAGATTAAACAGACCAACCCTCTTCTCTCTCTACAACACATTAAATAGAGTCCTCCCTCCCTACAGAATAAACAGACCAACCCTCTTCTCTCTCTACAACACATTAAATAGAGTCCTCCCTCCCTACAGAATAAACAGACCAACCCTCTTCTCTCTACAACACATTAAATAGAGTCCTCCCTCCCTCCCTACAGATTAAACAGACCAACCCTCTTCTCTCTCTACAACACATTAAATAGAGTCCTCCCTCCCTCCCTACAGATTAAACAGACCAACCCTCTTCTCTCTCTACAACACATTAAATAGAGTCCTCCCTCCCTCCCTACAGATTAAACAGACCAACCCTCTTCTCTCTCTACAACACATTAAATAGAGTCCTCCCTCCCTACAGAATAAACAGACCAACCCTCTTCTCTCTCTACAACACATTAAATAGAGTCCTCCCTCCCTACAGAATAAACAGACCAACCCTCTTCTCTCTACAACACATTAAATAGAGTCCTCCCTCCCTCCCTACAGATTAAACAGACCAACCCTCTTCTCTCTCTACAACACATTAAATAGAGTCCTCCCTCCCTCCCTACAGATTAAACAGACCAACCCTCTTCTCTCTCTACAACACATTAAATAGAGTCCTCCCTCCCTACAGATTAAACAGACCAACCCTCTTCTCTCTACAACACATTAAATAGAGTCCTCCCTCCCTACAGATTAAACAGACCAACCCTCTTCTCTCTACAACACATTAAATAGAGTCCTCCCTCCCTCCCTACAGATTAAACAGACCAACCCTCTTCTCTCTCTACAACACATTAAATAGAGTCCTCCCTCCCTACAGATTAAACAGACCAACCCTCTTCTCTCTCTACAACACATTAAATAGAGTCCTCCCTCCCTACAGAATAAACAGATCAACCCTCTTCTCTCTCTACAACACATTAAATAGAGTCCTCCCTCCCTCCCTACAGATTAAACAGACCAACCCTCTTCTCTCTCTACAACACATTAAATAGAGTCCTCCCTCCCTACAGATTAAACAGACCAACCCTCTTCTCTCTCTACAACACATTAAATAGAGTCCTCCCTCCCTACAGAATAAACAGATCAACCCTCTTCTCTCTCTACAACACATTAAATAGAGTCCTCCCTCCCTCCCTACAGAATAAACAGACCAACCCTCTTCTCTCTACAACACATTAAATAGAGTCCTCCCTCCCTCCCTACAGATTAAACAGACCAACCCTCTTCTCTCTCTACAACACATTAAATAGAGTCCTCCCTCCCTCCCTACAGATTAAACAGACCAACCCTCTTCTCTCTCTACAACACATTAAATAGAGTCCTCCCTCCCTCCCTACAGATTAAACAGACCAACCCTCTTCTCTCTCTACAACACATTAAATAGAGTCCTCCCTCCCTCCCTACAGAATAAACAGACCAACCCTCTTCTCTCTCTACAACACATTAAATAGAGTCCTCCCTCCCTACAGAATAAACAGACCAACCCTCTTCTCTCTCTACAACACATTAAATAGAGTCCTCCCTCCCTACAGATTAAACAGACCAACCCTCCTCTCTCTACAACACATTAAATAGAGTCCTCCCTCCCTACAGATTAAACAGACCAACCCTCTTCTCTCTCTACAACACATTAAATAGAGTCCTCCCTCCCTACAGAATAAACAGACCAACCCTCCTCTCTCTACAACACATTAAATAGAGTCCTCCCTCCCTCCCTACAGATTAAACAGACCAACCCTCTTCTCTCTCTACAACACATTAAATAGAGTCCTCCCTCCCTACAGATTAAACAGACCAACCCTCTTCTCTCTCTACAACACATTAAATAGAGTCCTCCCTCCCTACAGATTAAACAGACCAACCCTCTTCTCTCTCTACAACACATTAAATAGAGTCCTCCCTCCCTCCCTACAGATTAAACAGACCAACCCTCTTCTCTCTCTACAACACATTAAATAGAGTCCTCCCTCCCTCCCTACAGATTAAACAGACCAACCCTCTTCTCTCTCTACAACACATTAAATAGAGTCCTCCCTCCCTCCCTACAGATTAAACAGACCAACCCTCTTCTCTCTCTACAACACATTAAATAGAGTCCTCCCTCCCTACAGAATAAACAGACCAACCCTCTTCTCTCTCTACAACACATTAAATAGAGTCCTCCCTCCCTACAGAATAAACAGACCAACCCTCTTCTCTCTACAACACATTAAATAGAGTCCTCCCTCCCTCCCTACAGATTAAACAGACCAACCCTCTTCTCTCTCTACAACACATTAAATAGAGTCCTCCCTCCCTACAGATTAAACAGACCAACCCTCTTCTCTCTACAACACATTAAATAGAGTCCTCCCTCCCTACAGATTAAACAGACCAACCCTCTTCTCTCTACAACACATTAAATAGAGTCCTCCCTCCCTCCCTACAGATTAAACAGACCAACCCTCTTCTCTCTCTACAACACATTAAATAGAGTCCTCCCTCCCTACAGATTAAACAGACCAACCCTCTTCTCTCTCTACAACACATTAAATAGAGTCCTCCCTCCCTACAGAATAAACAGATCAACCCTCTTCTCTCTCTACAACACATTAAATAGAGTCCTCCCTCCCTCCCTACAGATTAAACAGACCAACCCTCTTCTCTCTCTACAACACATTAAATAGAGTCCTCCCTCCCTACAGATTAAACAGACCAACCCTCTTCTCTCTCTACAACACATTAAATAGAGTCCTCCCTCCCTACAGAATAAACAGATCAACCCTCTTCTCTCTCTACAACACATTAAATAGAGTCCTCCCTCCCTCCCTACAGAATAAACAGACCAACCCTCTTCTCTCTACAACACATTAAATAGAGTCCTCCCTCCCTCCCTACAGAATAAACAGACCAACCCTCTTCTCTCTACAACACATTAAATAGAGTCCTCCCTCCCTCCCTACAGATTAAACAGACCAACCCTCTTCTCTCTCTACAACACATTAAATAGAGTCCTCCCTCCCTCCCTACAGATTAAACAGACCAACCCTCTTCTCTCTCTACAACACATTAAATAGAGTCCTCCCTCCCTCCCTACAGATTAAACAGACCAACCCTCTTCTCTCTCTACAACACATTAAATAGAGTCCTCCCTCCCTCCCTACAGAATAAACAGACCAACCCTCTTCTCTCTCTACAACACATTAAATAGAGTCCTCCCTCCCTACAGAATAAACAGACCAACCCTCTTCTCTCTCTACAACACATTAAATAGAGTCCTCCCTCCCTACAGATTAAACAGACCAACCCTCCTCTCTCTACAACACATTAAATAGAGTCCTCCCTCCCTACAGATTAAACAGACCAACCCTCTTCTCTCTCTACAACACATTAAATAGAGTCCTCCCTCCCTACAGAATAAACAGACCAACCCTCCTCTCTCTACAACACATTAAATAGAGTCCTCCCTCCCTCCCTACAGATTAAACAGACCAACCCTCTTCTCTCTCTACAACACATTAAATAGAGTCCTCCCTCCCTACAGATTAAACAGACCAACCCTCTTCTCTCTCTACAACACATTAAATAGAGTCCTCCCTCCCTACAGATTAAACAGACCAACCCTCTTCTCTCTCTACAACACATTAAATAGAGTCCTCCCTCCCTCCCTACAGATTAAACAGACCAACCCTCTTCTCTCTCTACAACACATTAAATAGAGTCCTCCCTCCCTCCCTACAGATTAAACAGACCAACCCTCTTCTCTCTCTACAACACATTAAATAGAGTCCTCCCTCCCTACAGAATAAACAGACCAACCCTCTTCTCTCTCTACAACACATTAAATAGAGTCCTCCCTCCCTACAGAATAAACAGACCAACCCTCTTCTCTCTACAACACATTAAATAGAGTCCTCCCTCCCTCCCTACAGATTAAACAGACCAACCCTCTTCTCTCTCTACAACACATTAAATAGAGTCCTCCCTCCCTCCCTACAGATTAAACAGACCAACCCTCTTCTCTCTCTACAACACATTAAATAGAGTCCTCCCTCCCTACAGATTAAACAGACCAACCCTCTTCTCTCTACAACACATTAAATAGAGTCCTCCCTCCCTACAGATTAAACAGACCAACCCTCTTCTCTCTACAACACATTAAATAGAGTCCTCCCTCCCTCCCTACAGATTAAACAGACCAACCCTCTTCTCTCTCTACAACACATTAAATAGAGTCCTCCCTCCCTACAGATTAAACAGACCAACCCTCTTCTCTCTCTACAACACATTAAATAGAGTCCTCCCTCCCTACAGAATAAACAGATCAACCCTCTTCTCTCTCTACAACACATTAAATAGAGTCCTCCCTCCCTCCCTACAGAATAAACAGACCAACCCTCTTCTCTCTACAACACATTAAATAGAGTCCTCCCTCCCTCCCTACAGAATAAACAGACCAACCCTCTTCTCTCTACAACACATTAAATAGAGTCCTCCCTCCCTCCCTACAGATTAAACAGACCAACCCTCTTCTCTCTCTACAACACATTAAATAGAGTCCTCCCTCCCTCCCTACAGATTAAACAGACCAACCCTCTTCTCTCTCTACAACACATTAAATAGAGTCCTCCCTCCCTCCCTACAGATTAAACAGACCAACCCTCTTCTCTCTCTACAACACATTAAATAGAGTCCTCCCTCCCTACAGATTAAACAGACCAACCCTCTTCTCTCTCTACAACACATTAAATAGAGTCCTCCCTCCCTACAGATTAAACAGACCAACCCTCTTCTCTCTCTACAACACATTAAATAGAGTCCTCCCTCCCTACAGAATAAACAGACCAACCCTCTTCTCTCTCTATTACACATTAAATAGAGTCCTCCCTCCCTCCCTACAGAATAAACAGACCAACCCTCTTCTCTCTACAACACATTAAATAGAGTCCTCCCTCCCTCCCTACAGATTAAACAGACCAACCCTCCTCTCTCTACAACACATTAAATAGAGTCCTCCCTCCCTCCCTACAGAATAAACAGACCAACCCTCCTCTCTCTACAACACATTAAATAGAGTCCTCCCTCCCTCCCTACAGAATAAACAGACCAACCCTCTTCTCTCTCTACAACACATTAAATAGAGTCCTCCCTCCCTACAGAATAAACAGACCAACCCTCTTCTCTCTACAACACATTAAATAGAGTCCTCCCTCCCTACAGATTAAACAGACCAACCCTCCTCTCTCTACAACACATTAAATAGAGTCCTCCCTCCCTCCCTACAGATTAAACAGACCAACCCTCTTCTCTCTACAACACATTAAATAGAGTCCTCCCTCCCTACAGAATAAACAGACCAACCCTCTTCTCTCTACAACACATTAAATAGAGTCCTCCCTCCATACAGATTAAACAGACCAACCCTCCTCTCTCTACAACACATTAAATAGAGTCCTCCCTCCCTCCCTACAGATTAAACAGACCAACCCTCTTCTCTCTACAACACATTAAATAGAGTCCTCCCTCCCTACAGATTAAACAGACCAACCCTCCTCTCTCTACAACACATTAAATAGAGTCCTCCCTCCCTCCCTACAGAATAAACAGACCAACCCTCCTCTCTCTACAACACATTAAATAGAGTCCTCCCTCCCTACAGAATAAACAGACCAACCCTCTTCTCTCTCTACAACACATTAAATAGAGTCCTCCCTCCCTACAGAATAAACAGACCAACCCTCCTCTCTCTACAACACATTAAATAGAGTCCTCCCTCCCTCCCTACAGAATAAACAGACCAACCATCTTCTCTCTCTACAACACATTAAATAGAGTCCTCCCTCCCTCCCTACAGATTAAACAGACCAACCCTCTTCTCTCTACAACACATTAAATAGAGTCCTCCCTCCCTACAGAATAAACAGACCAACCCTCTTCTCTCTACAACACATTAAATAGAGTCCTCCCTCCCTACAGATTAAACAGACCAACCCTCCTCTCTCTACAACACATTAAATAGAGTCCTCCCTCCCTCCCTACAGAATAAACAGACCAACCCTCTTCTCTCTCTACAACACATTAAATAGAGTCCTCCCTCCCTACAGAATAAACAGACCAACCCTCTTCTCTCTACAACACATTAAATAGAGTCCTCCCTCCCTACAGATTAAACAGACCAACCCTCTTCTCTCTCTACAACACATTAAATAGAGTCCTCCCTCCCTGCAGAATAAACAGACCAACCCTCTTCTCTCTACAACACATTAAATAGAGTCCTCCCTACAGATTAAACAGACCAACCCTCTTCTCTCTCTACAACACATTAAATAGAGTCCTCCCTCCCTCCCTACAGATTAAACAGACCAACCCTCTTCTCTCTCTACAACACATTAAATAGAGTCCTCCCTCCCTCCCTACAGAATAAACAGACCAACCCTCTTCTCTCTCTACAACACATTAAATAGAGTCCTCCCTCCCTACAGATTAAACAGACCAACCCTCTTCTCTCTCTACAACACATTAAATAGAGTCCTCCCTCCCTACAGAATAAACAGACCAACCCTCTTCTCTCTACAACACATTAAATAGAGTCCTCCCTCCCTACAGATTAAACAGACCAACCCTCTTCTCTCTACAACACATTAAATAGAGTCCTCCCTCCCTCCCTACAGATTAAACAGACCAACCCTCTTCTCTCTACAACACATTAAATAGAGTCCTCCCTCCCTACAGAATAAACAGACCAACCCTCTTCTCTCTACAACACATTAAATAGAGTCCTCCCTCCCTCCCTACAGATTAAACAGACCAACCCTCTTCTCTCTACAACACATTAAATAGAGTCCTCCCTCCCTCCCTACAGAATAAACAGACCAACCCTCTTCTCTCTCTACAACACATTAAATAGAGTCCTCCCTCCCTACAGAATAAACAGACCAACCCTCTTCTCTCTAC
>NW_023493658.1:1799268-1821768 GCF_013265735.2 Oncorhynchus mykiss
TCATCCCCTCTGTCTCCCCTCTCTCTCTCATCCCCTCTGTCTCCCCTCTCTCTCTCATCCCCTCTGTCTCCCCTCTCTCTCTCATCCCCTCTGTCTCCCCTCTCTCTCTCATCCCCTCTGTCTCCCCTCTCTCTCTCATCCCCTCTGTCTCTCCTCTCTCTCTCATCCCCTCTGTCTCTCCTCTCTCTCTCATCCCCTCTGTCTCTCCTCTCTCTCTCATCCCCTCTGTCTCTCCTCTCTCTCTCATCCCCTCTGTCTCCCCTCTCTCTCTCATCCCCTCTGTCTCTCCTCTCTCTCTCATCCCCTCTGTCTCTCCTCTCTCTGCCACCTTTCTTCCCTTCTGTTTCCTCCATCTCCCATGTGGTTGTTAGGACACGACCAGTCAGAGGAGAGAGAGAGGGAGATGAACACAGAAAGAGAGAGAGGGTGATGGAGGAGAACAGAGGAAGGGAGAGAGAGAGAGACAGAGAGAGACAGGGAGACAGAGAGGGGAGAACAGAGGTAGAGGAAGGAACACAACAGAGAGAGAGAGGGAGAGACAGAGAGAGAGAGAGGGGAGAACAGAGGAAGGAACAGAGAGAGAGAGTGGAAGAGAAGAATTATGGAGAGAGGAGAGGGAGAAGAGATTGTAGATCAGAGTCGTCATGATTGAGCCATCTGCTGAGAGAGGAGACCAATGAGCCTGTTACACACACACACACACACACACACACACACACACACACACACACACACACACAGACAGAACACCAGTGACCCCCGCAGGCCAGACCCTGCTGCTGCACCCTGCCACTCACTCCACTCAGGCATGGTGTTATTGGTCTGACTGGCTGGCATCGTGGTGTGCCAAGCAGGAGATGAGACTGTTCAGAGTATCGACCTGGTCTGGCTGTCTGGTCTGCTTACTGGGAGGAGTCTGTCCTTCTCTCTCTCTTTTATCCCTCCATCCCTCTGTTTCTCTCTCTCTTTTAGGTTTCCATCACTCCTCTTAACATCTTTTATCTCTCCCTCCATATTCTCTCCCCCTCTCTCTGTCCCCCTCTCTCTCTCTGTCCCTCTCTCTCTCGCTCTCTCTCTGTCCCCCTCTCTCTCTGTCCCTCTCTCTCTCTCTCTGACTCTCTCTCTCTCTCAATTCAATTCACCTCAAGGGCTTTATTGGCATGGGAAACAGGTGTTAACATTGCCAAAGCAAGTGAGGTAGAAAATATATAAAGTGAAATAAACAATAAAAATTAACAGTAAACATTACACATACAGAGGTTTCAAAACAATAAAGACATTACACATTTCATATTATATATATACAGTGTTGCAACGATGTACAAATGGTTAAAGGACACAAGATAAAATAAATAAGCATAAATATGGGTTGTATTTACAATGGTGTTTGTTCTTCACTGGTTGCCCTTTTCTCGTGGCAACAGGTCACAAATATTGCTGCTGTGATGGCACACTGTGGAATTTCACCCAGTAGATATGGGAGTTTATTAAAATTGGATTTGTTTTCGAATTCTTTGTGGGTCTGTAATCTGAGGGAAATATGTGTCTCTAATATGGTCATACATTGGGCAGGAGGTTAGGAAGTGCAGCTCAGTTTCCACCTCATTTTGTGGGCAGTGAGCAGATAGCCTGTCTTCTCTTGAGAGCCATGTCTGCCTACGGCGGCCTTTCTCAATAGCAAGGCTATGCTCACTGAGTCTGTACATAGTCAAAGCTTTCCTTAAGTGTGGGTCAGTCACAGTGGTCAGGTATTCTGCCACTGTGTACTCTCTGTTTAGGGCCAAATAGCATTCTAGTTTGCTCAGTTTTTTAGTAAATTATTTCCTGTGTGTGAAGTAATTATCTTTTTGTTTTCTCATGATTTGGTTGGGTCTAATTGTGCTGCTGTCCTGGGGCTCTGTGGGGTGTGTTTGTGTTTGTGAACAGAGCCCCAGGACCAGCTTGCTGAGGGGACTCTTCTCCAGGTTCATCTCTCTGTAGGTGATGGCTTTGTTATGGAAGGTTTGGGAATCGCTTCCTTTTAGGTGGTTGTAGAATTTAACGGCTCTTTTCTGGATTTTGATAATTAGCAGATATTCTACCTATCAGTAGGTCCTCTGTCAGTAGGTCCTCTGTCAGTAGGTCCTCTGTCAGCTGGTCCTCTGTCAGTGGGTCCTCTGTCAGTGGTGCCTCTCTCAGTAGGTCCTCTGTCAGTGGGTCCTCTGTCAGTAGGTCCTCTGGCAGTATGTCCTCTGTCCGTAGGTCCTCTGTCAGTAGGTCCTCTGTCAGTAGGTGCTGCTGTCCTGGGGCTCTGTAGGGTGTGTTTGTATTTGTGAACAGAGCCCCAGGACCAGCTTGCTGAGGGGACTCTTCTCTTCTCCAGGTTCATCTTCATCAATTTAACGTCTCTTTTCTGGATTTTGATAATTAGTGGGTATCGGCCTAATTCTGCTCTGCATGCATTATTTGGTGTTCTACGTTGTACACTGAGGATATTTTTGCAGAATTCTGCGTGCAGAGTCTCAATTTGGTGTTTGTCCCATTTTGTGAAGTCTTGGTTGGTGAGCGGACCCCAGTCCTCACAACCGTAAAGGGCAATGGGCTCTATGACTGATTCAAGTATTTTTAGCCAGATCCTAATTGGTATGTTGAATTTTATGTTCCTTTTGATGGCATAGAAGGCCCTTCTTGCCTTGTCTCTTAGATCGTTCACAGCTTTGTGGAAGTTACCTGTGGCGCTGATGTTTAGGCCAAGGTATGTATCGTTTTTTGTGTGCTCTCTGGCAATGGTGTCTAGATGGAATTTGTATTTGTGGTCCTGTTGACTGGACCTTTTTTGGAACACCATTATTTTGGTCTTACTGAGATTTACTGTCAAGGCCCAGGTCTGACAGAATCTGTGCAGAAGATCTAGGTGCTGCTGTAGGCCCTCCTTGGTTGGTGACAGAAGCACCAGATCATCAGAAAACAGTAGACATTTGACTTCAGATTCTAGTAGGGGGAGGCCGGGTGCTGCAGACTTTTCTAGTGTCCGCGCCAATTCGTTGATATATATGTTGAAGAGGGTGGGGCTTAAGCTGCATCCCTGTCTCACCCCACGACCCTGTGTGAAGAAATGTGTGTGTTTGTTGCCAATTTTAACAGCACACTTGTTGTTTGTGTACATGGATTTTATAATGTTGTATGTTTTACCCCCAACACCACTTTCCATCAGTTTGTATAGCAGACCCTCATGCCAAATTGAGTCAAAAGCTTTTTTGAAATCAACAAAGCATGAGAAGACTTTGCCTTTGTTTCGGTTATTCAATTAGGGTGTGCAGGGTGAATACATGGTCTGTTGTACGGTAATTTGGTAAAAAGCCAATTTAACATTTGCTTAGTATATTGTTTTCACTGAGGAAATGTACGAGTCTGCTGTTAATGATAATGCAGAGGATTTTCCCAAGTTTACTGTTGACGCATATCCCACGGTAGTTATTGGGGTCAAATTTGTCTCCACTTTTGTGGATTGGGGTGATCAGTCCTTGGTTCCAAATATTGGGGAAGATGCCAGAGCTAAGTATGATGTTAAAGAGTTTTAGTATAGCCAATTGGAATTTGTTGTCTGTGTATTTGATCATTTCATTGAGGATTCAACACCACAGGCCTTTTTGGGTTGGAGGGTTTTTATTTTGTCCTGTAACTCATTCAATGTAATTGGAGAATCCAGTGGGTTCTGGTAGTCTTTAATAGTTTATTCTAAGATTTGTAATTGATCATGTATATGTTTTTGCTCTTTATTCTTTGTTATAGAGCCAAAAAGATTGGAGAAGTGGTTTACCCATACATCTCCATTTTGGATAGATAATTCTTCTTGTTGTTGTTTGTTTAGTGTTTTCCAATTTTCCCAGAAGTGGTTAGAGTCTATGGATTCTTCAATTGCATTGAGCTGATTTCTGACATGCTGTTCCTTCTTTTTCCGTAGTGTATATCTGTGTTGTTTTAGTGATTCACCATAGTGAAGGCGTAGACTCAGGTTTTCCGGGTCTCTATGTTTTTGGTTGGACAGGTTTCTCAATTTCTTTCTTAGATTTGTGCATTCTTCATCAAACCATTTGTCATTATTGTTAATTTTCTTCGGTTTTGTATTTGAGATTTTTTAGATTTGATAGGGAAGCTGAGAGGTCAAATATACTGTTAAGATTTTCTACTGCCAAGTTTACACCTTCACTATTACAGCGGAACGTTTTACCCAGGAAATTGTCTAAAAGGGATTGAATTTGTTGTTGCCTAATTGTTTTTTGGTAGGTTTCCAAACTGCATTCCTTCCATCTATAGCATTTCTTAATGTTACTCAGTTCCTTTGGCTTTGATGCCTCATGATTTATTATTGCTCTGTTTAAGTAGACTGTGATTTTGCTGTGGTCTGATAGGGGTGTCAGTGGGCTGACTGTGAACGCTCTGAGAGACTCTGGGTTGAGGTCGGTGATAAAGTAGTCTACAGTACTACTGCCAAGAGATTAGCTATAGGTGTACCTACCATAGGAGTCCCCTCGAAGCCTACCGTTGACTATGTACATACCCAGCGTGCGACAGAGCTGCAGGAGTTGTGACCCGTTTTTGTTGGTTATGTTGTCATAGTTGTGCCTAGGGGGGCACATGTGGGAGGGAATGCTGTCACCTGCAGGCAGGTGTTTGTCCCCCTGTGTGCTGAGGGTGTCAGGTTCTTGTCCGGTTCTGGCATTTAGGTCTGTCTGTCTGTCTGTCTGTCTGTCTGTCTGTCTGTCTGTCTGTCTCTCTCTGTCTCTCTCTCTCTGTGTGTCTCTGTGTGTCTCTGTCTGTCTGTCTGTCTGTCTGTCTCTCTGTCTGTCTGTCTGTCTGTCTGTCTGTCTGTCTGTCTGTCTGTCTGTCTTTCTAATCTAACTGACACGTAGGACAATATGTAGCCACCCTTCCCTAAAACAACAGTGAACAAAATAAAACACCATTCATTCATTCTAGTCCGTTGTCGACACAGAGCAGTGGTAAATGATGGGCGGTCTTACCCCAAACAATGTACTGAATGAACCTATAATAGATTCCTGAGCGGGCTCGTCTAATTGGTCGGTTGGGGGTATAATGCTGTTCCAGAGTGCTGTTTCATCCTTTTACAGATTAGCATGCGGCTAAGTGGAGGAAGTAGCTATTTATATGCTAATGAGGGTCTAATGTATGCACATACCCATACTGCACTGGGAGGGGATGAGAGGACTACCCATACTGCACTGGGAGGGGATGAGAGGACTCAGGGTGTGCTAGGACTACCCATACTGCACTCGGAGGGGATGAGAGGACTCAGGGTGGGCTAGGACTACCCATACTGCACTGGGAGGGGATGAGAGGACTCAGGGTGTGCTAGGACTACCCATACTGCACTGGGAGGGGATGAGAGGACTCAGGGTGTGCTAGGACTACCCATACTGCACTGGGAGGGGATGAGAGGACTCAGGGTGTGCTAGGACTACCCATACTGCACTCGGAGGGGATGAGAGGACTCAGGGTGGGCTAGGACTACCCATACTGCACTGGGAGGGGATGAGAGGACTCAGGGTGGGCTAGGACTACCCATACTGCACTGGGAGGGGATGAGAGGACTCAGGGTGGGCTAGGACTACCCATACTGCACTGGGAGGGGATGAGAGGACTCAGGGTGTGCTAGGACTACCCATACTGCACTGGGAGGGGATTAGAGGACTCAGGGTGTGCTAGGACTACCCATACTACACTGGGTGGGGATGAGAGGACTCAGGGTGGGCTAGGATTACCCATACTGCACTGGGAGGGGATGAGAGGACTCAGGGTGGTCTAGGACTACCCATACTGCACTGGGAGGAGATGAGAGGACTCAGGGTGGGCTAGGACTACCCATACTGCACTGGGAGGGGATGAGAGGACTCAGGGTGGACTCAGGGTGGGCAAGGACTACCCATACTGCACTGGGAGGGGATGAGAGTGAGGGGTTAGCTGGGAAGAATCTTTAAAACTGTGGTGTTTAGTCTGAATGAATATACGCTACAAGTATGTGGACACCTGCTCGTTGAACATCTCATTCCAAAATCATGGCATTAATATGGACATGGCATTAATATGGACTTTGTCCTCCCTTTGCTGCTATAACAGCCTCCAGTCTTCTGGGAAGGCTTTCCACTAGATGTTGGAACATTGCTGCTATAACAGCCTCCAGTCTTCTGGGAAGGCTTTCCACTAGATGTTGGAACATTGCTGCTATAACAGCCTCCACTCTTCTGGGAAGACTTTCCACTAGATGTTGGAACATTGCTGCTATAACAGCCTCCAGTCTTCTGGGAAGGCTTTCCACTAGATGTTGGAACATTGCTGCTATAACAGCCTCCAGTCTTCTGGGAAGGCTTTCCACTAGATGTTGGAACATTGCTGCTATAACAGCCTCCACTCTTCTGGGAAGACTTTCCACTAGATGTTGGAACATTGCTGCTATAACAGCCTCCAGTCTTCTGGGAAGGCTTTCCACTAGATGTTGGAACATTGCTGCTATAACAGCCTCCAGTCTTCTGGGAAGGCTTTCCACTAGATGTTGGAACATTGCTGCTATAACAGCCTCCAGTCTTCTTGGAAGGCTTTCCACTAGATGTTGGAACATTGCTGCTACAACAGCCTCCACTCTTCTGGGAAGACTTTCCACTAGATGTTGGAACATTGCTGCAGGGACTTGCTTCCATTCAGCCACAAGAGTATTAGTGAGGTCGAGCACTGATGTTGGGTGATAAGGCCTGGCTCGCAGTCAGCATTCCAGTTCATCCCAAAGGTGTTCGATGGGGTTGAGGTCAGGGCTCTGTGCAGGCCAGTCAAGTTCTTCCACACTGATCTCGACAAACCATTTCTGTATGGATTTTTATGCGCTTCAGCACTCAGCGGTCCCGTTCTGTGAGCTTGTGTGGCCTACCACTTCACGGTTGAGCCATTGTTGCTCCTAGACGTTTCCACGTCACAATAACAGCACTTACAGTTGACCGGGGCAGCTCTAGCAGGGCAGAAATTTGACGAACTGACTTGTTGGAAAGGTGGCATCCTATGACGGTGCCACGTTGAAAGTCACTGAGCTCTTCAGTAAGTCCAATCTACTGCCAATGTTTGTCTATGGAGATTGCATGGCTCTGTGCTCAATTTTATACACCTGTCAGCAACTGGTGTGGCTGAAATTGCCAAATCCACTTATTTGAAGGGGTGTCCACACACTGCTGTATATATAGTGTATCCTGCTGTGTCTGTTTACACGGGGTTCCTGGGATAATCCTCTACACGGGGTTCCTGGGATAATCCTTTACACGGGGTTCCTGGGATAATCCTCTACACGGGGTTCCTGGGATAATCCTCTACACGGGGTTCCTGGGATAATCCTTTACACGGGGTTCCTGGGATAATCCTTTACACGGGGTTCCTGGGATAATCCTCTACACGGGGTTCCTGGGATAATCCTCTACACGGGGTTCCTGGGATAATCCTTTACACGGGGTTCCTGGGATAATCCTCTACACGGGGTTCCTGGGATAATCCTCTGCACGGGGTTCCTGGGATGATCCTCTACACGGGGTTCCTGGGATGATCCTCTACACGGGGTTCCGTGTATTGATTGCTTGACCAGCTGATTGATTGCTTGACCAGCTGATTGATTGATCATCCCACCAATAAAAACTCACGGATCTCCCTCCCTCTCTCTCTCTTTAGGAACAAGGTGTGGTGGGAATGTCACGGCAGCCCGGTGCCGTCCCTCCCCCTCACCCTGCCGGGGGTGTGGCCTCGGGCGCGGGGCCCAATCAGGGCACAGGGGCCCCTCCCGGTTACCTGGGCAACCAGCAGCAGGCGGCCATTATGAAACAGATGATGGTGATGGAGCAGGAGAAGAGAGTTCAGCTCCACATGATGGAACAACAGAAACAACAGCTACTGAGAGAACAGAGACAGCAGCAACAACAGCTATTACTGGCTGAACAGGTGAGAGAAGGGAGGAAGGACAGAACAGAGAGGAGGGAGGGAGGGGAAGGGACAGAACAGAGAGGAGGGAGGGAGGGGAAGGGACAGAACAGAGAGGAGGGAGGGAGGGGAAGGGACAGAGCAGGGAGGAGGGACAGAACAGAGAGGAGGGAGGAGGGACAGAACAGAGAGGAGGGAGGAGGGACAGAACAGAGAGCAGGGAGGAGGGACAGAACAGAGAGGAGGGAGGAGGGACAGAACAGAGAGGAGGGAGGAGGGACAGAACAGAGAGCAGGGAGGAGGGACAGAACAGAGAGGAGGGAGGAGGGACAGAACAGAGAGGAGGGAGGGAGGGGAAGGGACAGAACAGAGAGCAGGGAGGAGGGACAGAACAGAGAGGAGGGAGGAGGGACAGAACAGAGAGGAGGGACAGAACAGAGAGGAGGGAGGAGGGACAGAACAGAGAGGAGGGAGGAGGGACAGAACAGAGAGAGGAGGGAGGAGGGACAGAACAGGGAGGAGGGAGGAGGTGGATGTGGGGACATGATTACAGTCTCTCTCTCCCGTTTGTCAGTGTTGCAAATTAAACACCAAAGTGTCTCCTCTTCATCTGTCATTTACAGACACCGTCACACACACACCATCACACACACACCGTCACAGACACACACTGTCACACACACACCGTCACACACACACCGTCACACACACACCGTCACAGACACACACCGTCACACACACACCGTCACACACACACCGTCACACACACACCATCACACACACACCGTCACAGACACACACTGTCACACACACACCATCACACACACACCGTCACAGACACACACTGTCACACACACACCGTCACACACACACCGTCACACACACACCGTCACAGACACACACTGTCACACACACACCGTCACACACACACCGTCACACACACACCGTCACAGACACACACTGTCACAGACACACACTGTCACAGACACACCATCACACACACAGTCACAAACACACCGTCACACACACACACCATCACAGACACACCATCACACACACCGTCACACACACATCATCACACACACACCGTCACACACACACCATCACACACACAGTCACACACACACATTTATAATCAGCTCTCGTGTTTACTAACATCCCCCCTCTACACTAACCCCCTCCCGATGCTTTAGGATTCCTTTGATGTCCTCAGAGTGTGTGTGTGTGTGTGTGTGTGTGTGTGTGTGTGTGTGTGTGTGTGTGTGTGTGTGTGTGTGTGTGTGTGTGTACACAACACCTGCTGTGATAATTTTGTCTTCTACTTTGATTTTTCCCTCTGTGGTTAACCTGGTGTTAAACTGTTCTGAACTCCCTAGGTCAAAACACACACACACACACACACACACACACACACAGCAAGTAGATTGTAATTGGCACAACACAACAAGCATACTGCAGTCCAGGAACATTCCTGTCTCCTGATGTTCTCTCTCTGTACCTGCTGTGTTCTAAATGAACAAACTGTGTTATATTAGATATTCTACACACTACAGACTATAGATATATATACTGATTACTAACACTATAGACTATAGATATATATACTGATTACTAACACTATAGATATATATACTGATTACTAACACTACAGACTATAGATATATATACTGATTACTAACACTACAGACTATAGATATATATACTGATTACTAACACTACAGACTATAGATATATATACTGATTACTAACACTACAGACTATAGATGTATATACTGATTACTAACACTATAGATATATATACTGATTACTAACACTATAGACTATAGATATATATACTGATTACTAACACTACAGACTATAGATATATATACTGATTACTAACACTATAGACTATAGATATATATACTGATTACTAACACTATAGATATATATACTGATTACTAACACTATAGATATATATACTGATTACTAACACTACAGACTATAGATATATATACTGATTACTAACACTACAGACTATAGATATATATACTGATTACTAACACTACAGACTATAGATATATATACTGATTACTAATACTATAGACTATAGATATATATACTGATTACTAACACTATAGACTATAGATATATATACTGATTACTAACACTATAGACTATAGATATATATACTGATTACTAACACTATAGACTATAGATATATATACTGATTACTAACACTACAGACTATAGATATATATACTGATTATTAACACTATAGACTATATATATATATACTGATTACTAACACTACAGACTATAGATATATATACTGATTACTAACACTATAGACTATATATATATACTGATTACTAACACTATAGACTATAGATATATATACTGATTACTAACACTACAGACTATAGATATATATACTGATTACTAACACTATAGACTATATATATATACTGATTACTAACACTATAGACTATAGATATATATACTGATTACTAACACTATAGATATATATACTGATTACTAACACTATAGACTATAGATATATATACTGATTACTAACACTATAGACTATAGATATATATACTGATTACTAACACTACAGACTATAGATATATATACTGATTATTAACACTATAGACTATAGATATATATACTGATTACTAACACTATAGACTATATATATATACTGATTACTAACACTACAGACTATAGATATATATACTGATTACTAACACTACAGACTATAGATATATATACTGATTACTAACACTATAGACTATAGATATATATACTGATTACTAACACTATAGATATATATACTGATTACTAACACTATAGACTATAGATATATATACTGATTACTAACACTATAGATATATATACTGATTACTAACACTATAGATATATATACTGATTACTAACACTATAGATATATATACTGATTACTAACACTACAGACTATAGATATATATACTGATTACTAACACTATAGACTATAGATATATATACTGATTACTAACACTATAGATATATATACTGATTACTAACACTATAGACTATAGATATATATACTGATTACTAACACTATAGACTATAGATATATATACTGATTACTAACACTATAGACTATAGATATATATACTGATTACTAACACTATAGACTATAGATATATATACTGATTACTAACACTACAGACTATAGATATATATACTGATTACTAACACTATAGACTATAGATATATATACTGATTACTAACACTATAGACTATAGATATATATACTGATTACTAACACTACAGACTATAGATATATATACTGATTACTAACACTATAGACTATAGATATATATACTGATTACTAACACTATAGATATA
Source organism: Oncorhynchus mykiss (assembly GCF_013265735.2). Classification (NCBI taxonomy): domain Eukaryota; kingdom Metazoa; phylum Chordata; class Actinopteri; order Salmoniformes; family Salmonidae; genus Oncorhynchus; species Oncorhynchus mykiss. The sequence goes on from NW_023493658.1 coordinate 1,810,588, forward strand.
TATACTGATTACTAACACTACAGACTATAGATATATATACTGATTACTAACACTACAGACTATAGATATATATACTGATTACTAACACTATAGACTATATATATATACTGATTACTAACACTATAGACTATAGATATATATACTGATTACTAACACTATAGATATATATACTGATTACTAACACTACAGACTATAGACTATAGATATATATACTGATTACTAACACTATAGACTATAGATATATATACTGATTACTAACACTACAGACTATAGATATATATACTGATTACTAACACTATAGACTATAGATATATATACTGATTACTAACACTATAGACTATAGATATATATACTGATTACTAACACTATAGACTATATATATATATATACTGATTACTAACACTATAGACTATAGATATATATACTGATTACTAACACTATAGACTATAGATATATATACTGATTACTAACACTATAAACTATATATATATATACTGATTACTAACACTATAGACTATAGATATATATACTGATTACTAACACTATAGACTATAGATATATATACTGATTACTAACACTATAGACTATAGATATATATACTGATTACTAACACTACAGACTATAGATATATATACTGATTACTAACACTATAGACTATAGATATATATACTGATTACTAACACTATAGACTATAGATATATATACTGATTACTAACACTACAGACTATAGATATATATACTGATTACTAACACTACAGACTATAGATATATATACTGATTACTAACACTATAGACTATAGATATATATACTGATTACTAACACTATAGACTATAGATATATATACTGATTACTAACACTATAGACTATAGATATATATACTGATTACTAACACTATAGACTATAGATATATATACTGATTACTAACACTATAGACTATAGATATATATACTGGTTACTAACACTATAGACTATAGATATATATACTGATTACTAACACTACAGACTATAGATATATATACTGATTACTAACACTATAGACTATAGATATATATACTGATTACTAACACTATAGACTATAGATATATATACTGATTACTAACACTACAGACTATAGATATATATACTGATTACTAACACTACAGACTATAGATATATATACTGATTACTAACACTACAGACTATAGATATATATACTGATTACTAACACTATAGACTATAGATATATATACTGATTACTAACACTACAGACTATAGATATATATACTGATTACTAACACTACAGACTATAGATATATATACTGATTACTAACACTACAGACTATAGATATATATACTGATTACTAACACTACATACTATAGATATATATACTGATTACTAACACTACAGACTATAGATATATATATACTGATTACTAACACTATAGACTATAGATATATATACTGATTACTAACACTATAGACTATAGATATATATACTGATTACTAACACTACAGACTATAGATATATATACTGATTACTAACACTACATACTATAGATATATATACTGATTACTAACACTACAGACTATAGATATATATACTGATTACTAACACTATAGACTATAGATATATATACTGATTACTAACACTATAGACTATAGATATATATACTGATTACTAACACTACAGACTATAGATATATATACTGATTACTAACACTACAGACTATAGATATATATACTGATTATTAACACTACAGACTGTAGATATATATACTGATTACTAACACTATAGATATATATACTGATTACTAACACTATAGATATATATACTGATTACTAACACTACAGACTATAGATATATATACTGATTACTAACACTACAGACTGTAGATATATATACTGATTACTAACACTACAGACTATAGATATATATACTGATTACTAACACTACATACTATAGATATATATACTGATTACTAACACTACAGACTATAGATATATATACTGATTACTAACACTATAGACTATAGATATATATACTGATTACTAACACTATAGACTATAGATATATATACTGATTACTAACACTACAGACTATAGATATATATACTGATTACTAACACTACAGACTATAGATATATATACTGATTACTAATACTATAGACTATAGATATATATACTGATTACTAACACTATAGATATATATACTGATTACTAACACTATAGACTATAGATATATATACTGATTACTAACACTATAGACTATAGATATATATACTGATTACTAACACTACAGACTATAGATATATATACTGATTACTAACACTATAGATATATATACTGATTACTAACACTATAGATATATATACTGATTACTAACACTATAGACTATAGATATATATACTGATTACTAACACTATAGACTATAGATATATATACTGATTACTAACACTACAGACTATAGATATATATACTGATTACTAATACTATAGACTATAGATATATATACTGATTACTAACACTATAGACTATAGATATATATACTGATTACTAACACTACAGACTATAGATATATATACTGATTACTAATACTACAGATATATATATATATACTGATTACTAACACTACAGACTATAGATATATATACTGATTACTAACACTATAGACTATAGATATATATACTGATTACTAACACTATAGACTATAGATATATATACTGATTACTAACACTATAGATATATATACTGATTACTAACACTACAGACTATAGATATATATACTGATTACTAACACTATAGACTATAGATATATATACTGATTACTAACACTATAGATATATATACTGATTACTAACACTATAGACTATAGATATATATACTGATTACTAACACTATAGACTATAGATATATATACTGATTACTAACACTATAGATATATATACTGATTACTAACACTACAGACTATAGATATATATACTGATTACTAACACTACAGACTATAGATATATATACTGATTACTAACACTACAGACTATAGATATATATACTGATTACTAACACTACAGACTATAGATATATATACTGATTACTAACACTATAGACTATAGATATATATACTGATTACTAACACTACAGACTATAGATATATATACTGATTACTAACACTACAGACTATAGATATATATACTGATTACTAACACTATAGATATATATACTGATTACTAACACTACAGACTATAGATATATATACTGATTACTAACACTATAGACTATAGATATATATACTGATTACTAACACTACAGACTATAGATATATATACTGATTACTAACACTACAGACTATAGATATATATACTGATTACTAACACTACAGACTATAGATATATATACTGATTACTAACACTATAGATATATATACTGATTACTAACACTACAGACTATAGATATATATACTGATTACTAACACTATAGACTATAGATATATATACTGATTACTAACACTACAGACTATAGATATATATACTGATTACTAACACTACAGACTATAGATATATATACTGATTACTAACACTACAGACTATAGATATATATACTGATTACTAACACTACAGACTATAGATATATATACTGATTACTAACACTATAGATATATATACTGATTACTAACACTACAGACTATAGATATATATACTGATTACTAACACTATAGACTATAGATATATATACTGATTACTAACACTACAGACTATAGATATATATACTGATTACTAACACTACAGACTATAGATATATATACTGATTACTAACACTACAGACTATAGATATATATACTGATTACTAACACTACAGATATATATACTGATTACTAACACTACAGACTATAGATATATATACTGATTACTAACACTATAGATATATATACTGATTACTAACACTAGAGACTATAGATATATATACTGATTACTAACACTACAGACTATAGATATATATACTGATTACTAACACTATAGACTATAGATATATATACTGATTACTAACACTACAGACTATAGATATATATACTGATTACTAACACTACAGACTATAGATATATATACTGATTACTAACACTACAGACTATAGATATATATACTGATTACTAACACTATAGACTATAGATATATATACTGATTACTAACACTACAGATATATATACTGATTACTAACACTACAGACTATAGATATATATACTGATTACTAACACTATAGATATATATACTGATTACTAACACTATAGATATATATACTGATTACTAACACTACAGACTATAGATATATATACTGATTATTAACACTACAGACTATAGATATATATACTGATTACTAACACTACAGACTATAGATATATATACTGATTACTAACACTACAGACTATAGATATATATACTGATTACTAACACTATAGATATATATACTGATTACTAACACTACAGACTATAGATATATATACTGATTATTAACACTACAGACTATAGATATATATACTGATTACTAACACTTCAGACTATAGATATATATACTGATTACTAACACTATAGACTATAGATATATATACTGATTACTAACACTACAGACTATAGATATATATACTGATTACTAACACTACAGACTATAGATATATATACTGATTACTAACACTACAGACTATAGATATATATACTGATTACTAACACTTCAGACTATAGATATATATACTGATTACTAACACTACAGACTATAGATATATATACTGATTACTAACACTACAGACTATAGATATATATACTGATTACTAACACTACATACTATAGATATATATACTGATTACTAACACTACAGACTATAGATATATATACTGATTACTAACACTATAGACTATAGATATATATACTGATTACTAACACTATAGACTATAGATATATATACTGATTACTAACACTACAGACTATAGATATATATACTGATTATTAACACTACAGACTATAGATATATATACTGATTACTAACACTACAGACTATAGATATATATACTGATTACTAACACTACAGATATATATACTGATTACTAACACTACAGACTATAGATATATATACTGATTACTAACACTATAGACTATAGATATATATACTGATTACTAACACTACAGATATATATACTGATTACTAACACTACAGACTATAGATATATATACTGATTACTAACACTATAGATATATATACTGATTACTAACACTATAGATATATATACTGATTACTAACACTACAGACTATAGATATATATACTGATTATTAACACTACAGACTATAGATATATATACTGATTACTAACACTATAGACTATAGATATATATACTGATTACTAACACTATAGACTATAGATATATATACTGATTACTAACACTACAGACTATAGATATATATACTGATTATTAACACTACAGACTATAGATATATATACTGATTACTAACACTACAGACTATAGATATATATACTGATTACTAACACTACAGACTATAGATATATATACTGATTACTAACACTATAGACTATAGATATATATACTGATTACTAACACTACAGACTATAGATATATATACTGATTACTAACACTATAGACTATAGATATATATACTGATTACTAACACTATAGACTATAGATATATATACTGATTACTAACACTACAGACTATAGATATATATACTGATTATTAACACTACAGACTATAGATATATATACTGATTACTAACACTATAGATATATATACTGATTACTAACACTACAGACTATAGATATATATACTGATTACTAACACTATAGACTATAGATATATATACTGATTACTAACACTACAGATATATATACTGATTACTAACACTACAGACTATAGATATATATACTGATTACTAACACTATAGATATATATACTGATTACTAACACTATAGATATATATACTGATTACTAACACTACAGACTATAGATATATATACTGATTATTAACACTACAGACTATAGATATATATACTGATTACTAACACTACAGACTATAGATATATATACTGATTACTAACACTACAGACTATAGATATATATACTGATTACTAACACTATAGATATATATACTGATTACTAACTATAGATATATATACTGATTACTAACACTACAGACTATAGATATATATACTGATTACTAACACTATAGACTATAGATATATATACTGATTACTAACACTACAGACTATAGATATATATACTGATTACTAACACTATAGACTATAGATATATATACTGATTACTAACACTACAGACTATAGATATATATACTGATTACTAACACTACAGACTATAGATATATATACTGATTACTAACACTACAGACTATAGATATATATACTGATTACTAACACTACAGACTATAGATATATATACTGATTACTAACACTACATACTATAGATATATATACTGATTACTAACACTACAGACTATAGATATATATACTGATTACTAACACTATAGACTATAGATATATATACTGATTACTAACACTATAGACTATAGATATATATACTGATTACTAACACTACAGACTATAGATATATATACTGATTATTAACACTACAGACTGTAGATATATATACTGATTACTAACACTACAGACTATAGATATATATACTGATTACTAACACTATAGACTATAGATATATATACTGATTACTAACACTATAGACTATAGATATATATACTGATTACTAACACTACAGACTATAGATATATATACTGATTACTAACACTATAGATATATATACTGATTACTAACACTATAGATATATATACTGATTACTAACACTATAGACTATAGATATATATACTGATTACTAACACTATAGACTATAGATATATATACTGATTACTAACACTACAGACTATAGATATATATACTGATTACTAATACTATAGACTATAGATATATATACTGATTACTAACACTATAGACTATAGATATATATACTGATTACTAACACTACAGACTATAGATATATATACTGATTACTAATACTACAGATATATATATATATACTGATTACTAACACTACAGACTATAGATATATATACTGATTACTAACACTATAGACTATAGATATATATACTGATTACTAACACTACAGACTATAGATATATATACTGATTACTAACACTACAGACTATAGATATATATACTGATTACTAACACTATAGACTATAGATGTATATACTGATTACTAACACTACAGACTATAGATATATATACTGATTACTAACACTATAGACTATAGATATATATATACTGATTACTAACACTATAGATATATATACTGATTACTAACACTATAGATATATATACTGATTACTAACACTATAGACTATAGATATATATACTGATTACTAACACTACAGACTATAGATATATATACTGATTACTAACACTACAGACTATAGATGTATATACTGATTACTAACACTACAGACTATAGATATATATACTGATTACTAACACTACAGACTATAGATATATATACTGATTACTAACACTACAGACTATAGATATATATACTGATTACTAACACTACAGACTATAGATGTATATACTGATTACTAACACTACAGACTATAGATGTATATACTGATTACTAACACTACAGACTATAGATATATATACTGATTACTAACACTACAGACTATAGATATATATACTGATTACTAACACTACAGACTATAGATGTATATACTGATTACTAACACTACAGACTATAGATATATATACTGATTACTAACACTACAGACTATAGATATATATACTGATTACTAACACTACAGACTATAGATATATATACTGATTACTAACACTACAGACTATAGATATATATACTGATTACTAACACTACAGACTATAGATATATATACTGATTACTAACACTATAGACTATAGATATATATACTGATTACTAACACTACAGACTATAGATATATATACTGATTACTAACACTATAGACTATAGATATATATACTGATTACTAACACTACAGACTATAGATATATATATATATATATACTGATTACTAACACTATAGATATATATACTGATTACTAACACTACAGACTATAGATATATATACTGATTACTAACACTACAGACTATAGATATATATACTGATTACTAACACTACAGACTATAGATATATATACTGATTACTAACACTACAGACTATAGATATATATACTGATTACTAACACTACAGACTATAGATATATATACTGATTACTAACACTACAGACTATAGATATATATACTGATTACTAACACTACAGACTATAGATATATATACTGATTACTAACACTACAGACTATAGATATATATACTGATTACTAACACTATAGATATATATACTGATTACTAACACTACAGACTATAGATATATATACTGATTACTAACACTATAGACTATAGATATATATACTGATTACTAACACTACAGACTATAGATATATATACTGATTACTAACACTATAGATATATATTCTGATTACTAACACTACAGACTATAGATATATATACTGATTACTAACACTACAGACTATAGATATATATACTGATTACTAACACTACAGACTATAGTTATATATACTGATTACTAACACTATAGACTATAGATATACAGTGCCTTGCGAAAGTATTCGGCCCCCTTGAACCTTGCGACCTTTTGCCACATTTCAGGCTTCAAACATAAAGATATAAAACTGTATTTTTTTGTGAAGAATCAACAACAAGTGGGACACAATCATGAAGTGGAACGACATTTATTGGATATTTCAAACTTTTTTAACAAATCAAAAACTGAAAAATTGGGCGTGCAAAATTATTCAGCCCCCTTAAGTTAATACTTTGTAGCGCCACCTTTTGCTGCGATTACAGCTGTACGTCGCTTGGGGTATGTCTCTATCAGTTTTGCACATCGAGAGACTGACATTTTTTCCCATTCCTCCTTGCAAAACAGCTAGAGCTCAGTGAGGTTGGATGGAGAGCATTTGTGAACAGCAGTTTTCAGTTCTTGCCACAGATTCTCGATTGGATTCAGGTCTGGACTTTGACTTGGCCATTCTAACACCTGGATATGTTTATTTTTGAACCATTCCATTGTAGATTTTGCTTTATGTTTTGGATCATTGTCTTGTTGGAAGACAAATCTCCGTCCCAGTCTCAGGTCTTTTGCAAACTCCATCAGGTTTTCTTCCAGAATGGTCCTGTATTTGGCTCCATCCATCTTCCCATCAATTTTAACCATCTTCCCTGTCCCTGCTGAAGAAAAGCAGGCCCAAACCATGATGCTGCCACCACCATGTTTGACAGTGGGGATGGTGTGTTCAGCTGTGTTGCTTTTACGCCAAACATAACGTTTTGCATTGTTGCCAAAAAGTTCAATTTTGGTTTCATCTGACCAGAGCACCTTCTTCCACATGTTTGGTGTGTCTCCCAGGTGGCTTGTGGCAAACTTTAAACAACACTTTTTATGGATATCTTTAAGAAATGGCTTTCTTCTTGCCACTCTTCCATAAAGGCCAGATTTGTGCAATATACGACTGATTGTTGTCCTATGGACAGAGTCTCCCACCTCAGCTGTAGATCTCTGCAGTTCATCCAGAGTGATCATGGGCCTCTTGGCTGCATCTCTGATCAGTCTTCTCCTTGTATGAGCTGAAAGTGTAGAGGGACGGCCAGGTCTTGGTAGATTTGCAGTGGTCTGATACTCCTTCCATTTCAATATTATCGCTAGCACAGTGCTCCTTGGGATGTTTAAAGCTTGGGAAATCTTTTTGTATCCAAATCCGGCTTTAAACTTCTTCACAACAGTATCTCGGACCTGCCTGGTGTGTTCCTTGTTCTTCATGATGCTCTCTGCGCTTTTAACGGACCTCTGAGACTATCACAGTGCAGGTGCATTTATACGGAGACTTGATTACACACAGGTGGAATGTATTTATCATCATTAGTCATTTAGGTCAACATTGGATCATTCAGAGATCCTCACTGAACTTCTGGAGAGAGTTTGCTGCACTGAAAGTAAAGGGGCTGAATAATTTTGCACGCCCAATTTTTCAGTTTTTGATTTGTTAAAAAAGTTTGAAATATCCAATAAATGTCGTTCCACTTCATGATTGTGTCCCACTTGTTGTTGATTCTTCACAAAAAAATACAGTTTTATATCTTTATGTTTGAAGCCTGAAATGTGGCAAAAGGTCGCAAAGTTCAAGGGGGCCGAATACTTTCGCAAGGCACTGTATATACTGATTACTAACACTATAGACTACAGATATATATACTGATTACTAACACTATAATTATATATACTGATTACTAACACTATAGATATATATACTGATTACTAACACTATAGACTATAGATATATATACTGATTACTAACACTACAGACTATAGATATATATACTGATTACTAGCACTATAGACTATAGATATATATACTGATTACTAACACTATAGATATATATACTGATTACTAACACTACAGACTATAGATATATATACTGATTACTAACACTATAGACTATAGATATATATACTGATTACTAACACTATAGACTATAGATATATATACTGATTACTAACACTATAGATATATATACTGATTACTAACACTACAGACTATAGATATATATACTGATTACTAACACTATAGACTATAGATATATATACTGATTACTAACACTATAGACTATAGATATATATACTGATTACTAACACTATAGATATATATACTGATTACTAACACTATAGACTATAGATATATATACTGATTACTAACACTATAGATATATATACTGATTACTAACACTATAGACTATAGATATATATACTGATTACTAACACTATAGATATATATACTGATTACTAACACTACAGACTATAGATATATATACTGATTACTAACACTATAGACTATGGATATATATACTGATTACTAACACTATAGACTATAGATATATATACTGATTACTAACACTATAGACTATAGATATATATACTGATTACTAACACTATAGATATATATACTGATTACTAACACTATAGACTATAGATATATATACTGATTACTAACACTGTAGACTATAGATATATATACTG
>NW_023493658.1:1824268-1829979 GCF_013265735.2 Oncorhynchus mykiss
TATATATACTGATTACTAACACTACAGACTATAGATATATATACTGATTACTAACACTACAGATTATATATATATATACTGATTACTAACACTATAGACTATAGATATATATATATACTGATTACTAACACTACAGACTATAGATATATATATATATATACTGATTACTAACACTACAGACTATAGATATATATACTGATTACTAACACTACAGATTATATATATATATACTGATTACTAACACTATAGACTATAGATATATATACTGATTACTAACACTACAGACTATAGATATATATACTGATTACTAACACTATAGACTATAGATATATATACTGATTACTAACACTACAGACTATAGATATATATACTGATTACTAACACTACAGACTATAGATATATATACTGATTACTAACACTACAGACTATAGATATATATACTGATTACTAACACTACAGACTATATATATATATACTGATTACTAACACTATAGACTATAGATATATATACTGATTACTAACACTACAGACTATAGATATATATACTGATTACTAACACTACAGACTATATATATATATATATACTGATTATTAACCACTAAATGAACATTGTAAATTGACTGACATTATTCACACTCCAGACTCTCTATTTATAACAGGTTGGTACAGTTGGTTTGTCAACAAACAGAGATCAACATTTGATGTGAAAAGTGTTCTTGTGAGAGTTCAGGCAGATTGTCAGTCACATTGTACTGCTGTTTCATGGTCGTCCCCGGTGACTGTAGCCAGTACTTTTTGGCTGAATTGGCCTTTATTTGACCTTTCCAGTGGGATAGCGGGAAATTATGTCATGGAACAGGAAGTGATGTGGTTGTCTGTTCTTCTTCTGTGGTCGTTTGTGTAGCTCCAGCAGCAGCAGCATCTCCCCAGACAGATGGTCCAGGGTCAGAGAAACCCCTACCCACAGGTCAACCAGTATCAAGGTAATATGTTATATACCCCCCCCCCCTACCCACAGGTCAACCAGTATCAAGGTAATATATTATATACCACCCCCCCCCCCACCCACAGGTCAACCAGTATCAAGGTAATATATTATATACCCCCCCCCCCACCCACAGGTCAACCAGTATCAAGGTAATATATTATATACCCCCCTACCCACAGGTCAACCAGTATCAAGGTAATATATTATATACCCCCCCCCCCCTACCCACAGGTCAACCAGTATCAAGGTAATATATTATATACCCCCCCCCCCCTACCCACAGGTCAACCAGTATCAAGGTAATATATTATATACCCCCCCCCCCCCTACCCACAGGTCAACCAGTATCAAGGTAATATATTATATACCCCCCCCCCCCCCTACCCACAGGTCAACCAGTATCAAGGTAATATATTATATACCCCCCCCTACCCACAGGTCAACCAGTATCAAGGTAATATATTATACCCCCCCCCCCTACCCACAGGTCAACCAGTATCAAGGTAATATATTATATACCCCCCCCCCTACCCACAGGTCAACCAGTATCAAGGTAATATATTATATACCCCCCCCCCTACCCACAGGTCAACCAGTATCAAGGTAATATATTATATACCCCCCCCCCCCCCCTACCCACAGGTCAACCAGTATCAAGGTAATATATTATATACCCCCCCCCCTACCCACAGGTCAACCAGTATCAAGGTAATATATTATATACCCCCCCCCCTACCCACAGGTCAACCAGTATCAAGGTAATATATTATATACCCCCCCCCCCCCCTACCCACAGGTCAACCAGTATCAAGGTAATATATTATATACCCCCCCCTACCCACAGGTCAACCAGTATCAAGGTAATATATTATATACCCCCCCCTACCCACAGGTCAACCAGTATCAAGGTAATATATTATATACCCCCCCCCCCCCTACCCACAGGTCAACCAGTATCAAGGTAATATATTATATACCCCCCCCCCCTACCCACAGGTCAACCAGTATCAAGGTAATATATTATATACCCCCCCCCCCCTACCCACAGGTCAACCAGTATCAAGGTAATATATTATATACCCCCCCCTACCCACAGGTCAACCAGTATCAAGGTAATATATTATATACCCCCCCCCCCTACCCACAGGTCAACCAGTATCAAGGTAATATATTATATACCCCCCCCTACCCACAGGTCAACCAGTATCAAGGTAATATATTATATACCCCCCCCCCCCCCCTACCCACAGGTCAACCAGTATCAAGGTAATATATTATATACCCCACCCCCCTACCCACAGGTCAACCAGTATCAAGGTAATATATTATATACCCCCCCCCCCCTACCCACAGGTCAACCAGTATCAAGGTAATATATTATATACCCCCCCCCCCTACCCACAGGTCAACCAGTATCAAGGTAATATATTATATACCCCCCCCCCTACCCACAGGTCAACCAGTATCAAGGTAATATATTATATACCCCCCCCCCTACCCACAGGTCAACCAGTATCAAGGTAATATATTATATACCCCCCCCCCTACCCACAGGTCAACCAGTATCAAGGTAATATATTATATACCCCCCCCCCTACCCACAGGTCAACCAGTATCAAGGTAATATATTATATACCCCCCCCCCTACCCACAGGTCAACCAGTATCAAGGTAATATATTATATACCCCCCCCCCCCCTACCCACAGGTCAACCAGTATCAAGGTAATATATTATATACCCCACCCCCCCCCCCTACCCACAGGTCAACCAGTATCAAGGTAATATATTATATACCCCCCCCCCCCCCCACCCACAGGTCAACCATTATCAAGGTAATATATTATATACCCCCCCCCCTACCCACAGGTCAACCGGTATCAAGGTAATATATTATATACCCCCCCCCCCCTACCCACAGGTCAACCAGTATCAAGGTAATATATTATATACCCCCCCCCCCTACCCACAGGTCAACCAGTATCAAGGTAATATATTATATACCCCCCCACCCCCCCCACCCACAGGTCAACCAGTATCAAGGTAATATATTATATACCCCCCCCCCCCTACCCACAGGTCAACCAGTATCAAGGTAATATATTATATACCCCCCCCCCCTACCCACAGGTCAACCAGTATCAAGGTAATATATTATATACCCCCCCCCCTACCCACAGGTCAACCAGTATCAAGGTAATATATTATATACCCCCCCCCCTACCCACAGGTCAACCAGTATCAAGGTAATATATTATATACCACCCCCCCCCCTACCCACAGGTCAACCAGTATCAAGGTAATATATTATATACCCCCCCCTACCCACAGGTCAACCAGTATCAAGGTAATATATTATATACCCCCCCCTACCCACAGGTCAACCAGTATCAAGGTAATACATTATATACCCCCCCCCCCTACCCACAGGTCAACCAGTATCAAGGTAATATATTATATACCCCCCCCCCCCCCTACCCACAGGTCAACCAGTATCAAGGTAATATATTATATACCCCCCCCCCCCCCACCCACAGGTCAACCAGTATCAAGGTAATATATTATATACCCCCCCCCCCCCCTACCCACAGGTCAACCAGTATCAAGGTAATATATTATATACCCCCCCCCCCCCCCTACCCACAGGTCAACCAGTATCAAGGTAATATATTATATACCCCCCCCCCCCACCCACAGGTCAACCAGTATCAAGGTAATATATTATATACCCCCCCCCCCCCCACCCACAGGTCAACCAGTATCTAGGTAATATATTATATCCCCCCCCCCACCTACAGGTCAACCAGTATCAAGGTAATATATTATATACCCCCCCCCCCTACCCACAGGTCAACCAGTATCAAGGTAATATATTATATACCCCCCCCCCCTACCCACAGGTCTACCAGTATCAAGGTAATATATTATATCCCCCCCCCCACCTACAGGTCAACCAGTATCAAGGTAATATATTATATACCCCCCCCCCCTACCCACAGGTCAACCAGTATCAAGGTAATATATTATATACCCCCCCCCCCTACCCACAGGTCAACCAGTATCAAGGTAATATATTATATACCCCCCCCTACCCACAGGTCAACCAGTATCAAGGTAATATATTATATACCCCCCCCCTACCCACAGGTCAACCAGTATCAAGGTAATATATTATATACCCCCCCCCCACCCACAGGTCAACCAGTATCAAGGTAATATATTATATACCCCCCCTACCCACAGGTCAACCAGTATCAAGGTAATATATTATATACCCCCCCCCCCTACCCACAGGTCTACCAGTATCAAGGTAATATATTATATACCCCCCCCCCCCCCCTACCCACAGGTCAACCAGTATCAAGGTAATATATTATATACCCCCCCCCCCCCCGCCTACCCACAGGTCAACCAGTATCAAGGTAATATATTATATACCCCCCCCTACCCACAGGTCAACCAGTATCAAGGTAATATATTATATACCCCCCCCCCCCCCCCACAGGTCAACCAGTATCAAGGTAATATATTATATACCCCCCCCCCCCCCCCTACCCACAGGTCAACCAGTATCAAGGTAATATATTATATACCCCCACCCCCCCCCCTACCCACAGGTCAACCAGTATCAAGGTAATATATTATATACCCCCACCCCCCCCTACCCACAGGTCAACCAGTATCAAGGTAATATATTATATACCCCCACCCCCTACCCACAGGTCAACCAGTATCAAGGTAATATATTATATACCCCCACCCCCTACCCACAGGTCAACCAGTATCAAGGTAATATATTATATACCCCCCCCCTACCCACAGGTCAACCAGTATCAAGGTAATATATTATATACCCCCCCCTACCCACAGGTCAACCAGTATCAAGGTAATATATTATATACCCCCCCCCCCTACCCACAGGTCAACCAGTATCAAGGTAATATATTATATACCCCCCCCCCCCCTACCCACAGGTCTACCAGTATCAAGGTAATATATTATATACCCCCCCCCCCTACCCACAGGTCAACCAGTATCAAGGTAATATATTATATACCCCCCCCTACCCACAGGTCAACCAGTATCAAGGTAATATATTATATACCCCCCCCCCCCTACCCACAGGTCAACCAGTATCAAGGTAATATATTATATACCCCCCCCCCCTACCCACAGGTCAACCAGTATCAAGGTAATATATTATATACCCCCCCCCCCCTACCCACAGGTCAACCAGTATCAAGGTAATATATTATATACCCCCCCCCCCCCCCTACCCACAGGTCAACCAGTATCAAGGTAATATATTATATGCCCCCCCCCCCTACCCACAGGTCAACCAGTATCAAGGTAATATATTATATACCCCCCCCCCCCCCCCCCCCCCACCCACAGGTCAACCAGTATCAAGGTAATATATTATATACCCCCCCCCCCTACCCACAGGTCTACCAGTATCAAGGTAATATATTATACCCCCCCCCCCCCCTACCCACAGGTCAACCAGTATCAAGGTAATATATTATATGCCCCCCCCCTACCCACAGGTCAACCAGTATCAAGGTAATATATTATATACCCCCCCCCCTACCCACAGGTCAACCAGTATCAAGGTAATATATTATATACCCCCCCCCCCCCTACCCACAGGTCTACCAGTATCAGGTATATATTATATACCCCCCCCCCCTACCCACAGGTCAACCAGTATCAAGGTAATATATT